>NW_026863083.1:0-117322 GCF_026571515.1 Ruditapes philippinarum | reverse complement strand
TGGTGTAACATTCACAGAGAAAAATGCATTTATGGATAAAACCATGGGAGCACTTTATTTAGCCCAATATTTTGAAGAATAGGGAGCGGTGTTGTACACAAAAGGCATCACCTTTACTTGTAAAGTTTTGGTTTTGCATGCAAGTTGGTTTCATAGAAGTTACATAATGGAATAGGTTATGACCTCATACACTTACATTAGTGAGCATAATGGAAACATATCATAGAATCACCAAATCAGGGAAACATATTGTAGAATCACCAAATCAGTCATATACCTTTACACAAGGATGACTCTAATACACCTTTTTGTGCATCAACATCTGCAGAAGTTAAATCCTGAGCTCATAGGATAAGGGCTGTTAATGCACGAAAAAGGTGAATAATTCCTCTATGTGCAACCGTAACCAAGATGATGAACAGAAACTGATGATGTCGTAATAATAGAATGATGGAAGGACGGAATGATGGAACAGGGTAACACTACATGCTCTGGCCATTTTAAGTACAGTTATTCCGAAATAAGGCAAAATTTTATGTTGATATTGAACCATTTAAGGTATCTACCTACCAAATATGAAAGATATCATTGATTAAACAAGCAATTATCATAGTATTGCAAGCAATCCATAAGTCCCCTACCGGTTAGAACCCCAGCAACATTCTGATGGGCCATTTGCCATTCAATTTTACCAGTGAATGAATGACATGAATGAACTTAAATCTTTTGAGTTCTAAGTTTGTCTATATCACAGTAATGTGTTAAGTTTCCATGCCTAGTAAGGAAATTATGTTTATACAACCTTGTCATATTATTACGATGCGGGATTTTAAAGTAAATCCTATAAGGAATGAAGAAGTTGGAGTGCAAATACCAGTTTCTCAAAAAAAATCTAAGTTCAAGGGGGACATAATTCTGGAAATAGTCTTGCTAGAGTATTTAACCTTCTCAAAAATGTTGAGTGATAATAAGAAACATATATATGAAGTTTGAAGTAGATACATTAGGAAATAAAGAAGTTATTTAAAAAAGACAACATTTTTTTCCCCTAAAAAATCTAAGTTCAAGGGAGGTAATACTGATAATTTTTGTGCTAGAGTTATAAACCTTGTCACATATGATGTGGTTGATGACCAGAAACTTAAATTTAAAGTTTGAAGTAAACACCTTAAGAAATAAAGAACATATAGTGAAAAAGCTGAAAAATTTAAATCAGAATTCTTGAAATTCAGGCTATTTGTTGCCATAGCAACCAGAATTTTCAACATAGGAAGAAAAGAAAAAGATGTGCATAATCTCCAGACTGCCATCTACCCATATTTCAAGTTTCATAAAAATATTTTCAGTACTTTTTGAGTTATCACTGGATCCAGTTTATGTGTTAAATTTGCCATATTTTCAGACTATTTGTTGCCATAGCAACCAGAATTTTCAACATAGGAAGAAAACAAAAAGATGTGCATAATCTCCATACTGCCATCTATCCATATATCAAGTTTCATAAAAATATTTTCAGTACTTTTTACGTTATCGCGGGATCCAGTTTTGTGGACGGACTGACTGACGGACGGACGGACTGACGGACAGAGGGTAAACCTAAAGTCCCCTCCGGTAAACCGGTAGGGGACTAACAAGATGTTTCATGCTAAACATCTAAGCTCTAGCTCATTGGGCTTTTTAAAAAAAGATTTTTTTTAAGTTTTTACTATACACATATAGTTAAAAACCAGGACACCCCTGGGGCCGGGCCAGTTTTGACCCCAGGGCTTTTATTTGAACAAACTTTGTAGACACTAACTAGAAGATGTTTCATGCTTAATATCTAAACTCTAGCTATTTGGGTTTTTTCAAAGAAGATTTTAAGTTTTTGCTATACACATATAAGGAAAATCAATGACCCCCTGGGGCGGGGCCAATTTTGACCCCAGGTCTTTTATTTGAACAAACTTTGTAGACACTCACTAAAAGATGTTTCATGCTTAATATCTTAACTCTAGTTATTTGGGTTTTTTCAAAGAAGATTTTTTAAGTTTTTGCTATACACATAATTATAAGGAAAATCAATGAACCCCGGGGCGGTGCCAATTTTGACCCCAGGGCTTTTATTTGAACAAACTTGGTAGACACCTATTAGAACATGTTTCATGCTAAATATCTTAGCCATAGCTCTTTGAGTTCTTTAAAAGAAGATTTTTAAAGTTTTTACTAAATGCATATAGGGAAAATCAATGACCCCCCGGGGCGGGGCAAATTTTGACCCTAGGGCTTTTATTTGAACAAACTTGGTAGACACTCACTAGAAGATGTTTCATGCCAAATATCTAAGCTCTAGCTCTTATGGTTTTTTAAAAGAAGATATTTAAAGTTTTTTCTTTTGGTTGCCATGGCAACCAGAGTTCTGCATGGAATTAAATTCTTTGAACAATTTTTAAAGGTGACCACCAAAGGAACATTCCTGTGAAGTTTGGATGAAATTGGCTTAGTGGTTTATGAGGAGATGTCATTTAAAGTAAAAGTTTACGGACGACGGACGGACGGACGTCGGACGAAAAGCGATCACAAAAGCTCACCCTGTCACTTTGTGACAGGTGAGCTAAAAATTACTATGTTTTGTCATTTCAACAAAAGCCATATCTTTTTGTCAACCATTAAAAAACATGCCTGTATGTCCTATCAGGAATTTCTTTTTATTCATAGATTTCACAACAATAACTTTCAAAGTGTCTATACAAACTTTGCTCTAACTGTAGTCAATATTATATTCAATCCGGGACATAAACAAAATTCTCAAAGATTCAATACAATTATAAAGAGTGTAAAGATAATTATATAATTATTTAAGCAATACATTCTTAGCCATAAATTGATTGAACTTTTTCCACATACCTTTCAAGTGGGAAAGATCATTATTCATAAAAAAGTAAAAATGAGGTTTATCATTATATAAGAAGTTTAGGAAACACTTGAACAGTAAAGTCTTGGAGAGAATATGTGACAGTATATTTATGTGTTTAAAATTGATTGTGATACAAAACAAGGTCAATGTAAATCTTTTTGTGCTGTAGATCAACAAGTTTATCTTCAAGATGGCTACCGGTGGACAGATAAATACTAATAAACTTTCTGATGAAACATTTGATGTGCTATGTACAATCTGTAAAAATAAAGGTAAAAACACAGAAGGTGTAAAATTCTGTGTAGACTGCAAAGATTATTTTTGTATAGAATGTGTCCAAGTTCACAGTCAAGTGCCTTTGTGTGCTGGTCACAGGGTCTTGGATAAATCTCAAGTTACATCAAGAATCAGCAAAGGTCAGCCGAGGGCACCAGAAGAGAGATGTGACAGACACAGTCATAAACACATTGATATGTACTGTCAGAATCATGATCGTGTTGGCTGTTCTACATGTATGGCAGTTGATCACAGGTAAATATTTTCAATTTTACACATTATGGTGAGTTTTATAGTTTCAAAACATAAAAGCTATGTTAAAGAAAACTACAGCTATCACTAAAGAGAATTCATACTCCACCTGTCATAACAATAAATTTTAGTGGTATGAAACCAAATTTAATTTATAATGTTTCCTCTATGTACAGAAAATAATTATTATTTATTGCCTTGTAAAACAGAACCATCTGGATAACAAAAACAATCCAAAGCGTGGCCTCGACTTTAGACTTGCTATTTACTAAGTTTGATTACAATATCTCATTCCTAACTCTACAAATTGACAAGAAATCATTTTTATACTTTTGATTACTGTGACCATATACACCCTTAAACTTTGTTTGGTGGGGGGGGGAATAAAATCAATCCTTCCTATTGTATATATAGATGAACAATCTGAATTTGTTTTCAGGTCATGCCCAGATACAGTCTACATTCCAGAATTTATCCAAAATAACACTTACCAATCAGCCTTAACAGAAATTCAAACAAAACTTAAGGAAATATCAAAGACCCTTGCAGAACAAATTGCCAACTTCAAACAAGATAACCAAAGGCTGCTTAAAAGAAAGGCAGAGTTACTGGATGATATTAGAAAATATAGACAACAAATTAATGACCAACTTGACAAGCTGGAGAGAGATTTTGTAGATCAGCTAGAAAATATGGTTAAACAGCTTGAAGACAAGATTGAAGACAATCTCAAAAAGCTACAAGCTAATATGGCTAAGGTAACCTCTGCTAATGATAAATTAGCTTCACCAAACACAAATCAAGCTGAAGTGTTTGTTCATGTAAAGATTGGTGAAGATGCAGCTGATGTTGCAGACAAATTTATAGAAGATAACAAAAGCAAGAGCACTGGAGATGACATAAAGTTTCAACCTGATATAACAATTCTCACACAACTTAAACGCTATGCCTTTGGTACACTCACAAAAGAAGCTACTAAGACACCTGATACTTTATTTCAGATCAAAGGGAAAGAATCATATTGTATTACAGCGATGTTTGATAAAGAAGTCAGTAATTTTATTAGTACATGCTGCCTGAAGGATGGTACAAGAATTCTAGCTGACAGAGAATACAAGAAGCTTAAACGGTTCTACAATAACAACTATACTGTCACAGACTACTGTCTACCGGCAGCACCCTGGCAAGTGTGTTCAATCAATACAACACAAGTAGCAGTAACTTTACCATCACAGAAAGAAGTTCATTTCATTTCTGTTGAAGGACAAATGACCACAACAAACAAGATTAACACTGATTTTGAATGTGTTGGTCTTGCATACACAAATGATAATCTATATGTATCAGACCATACCACAAATGTGTATATCTATAATTTGTCTGGAATGAAGCTAAGTCAGCTCAGAATAATTCTCAGAAGATCATTACTCTCACCTGTAAGGAATCAACTGTGTAATATAACCAGTCTAGCTGTCAGTAAAGATGCTACAAGGATTTATGTTGCTGATAGGGATTGTGGGTTGATAGTACTGGACAACAAAGGCACAGTTATTACAAAATTTAATGGTAAAAAATTACAGAGGGCTAATTGTTGTCATGTCACTGAAGTAGGAAGTGTGTTGGTATCAGGATATTCCTCCAATAATGTTTTACAGTTTACATGTGATGGTGAGCTACTGGGAGAGGTCATAAAAGCTGACAGTGAAAAAGGGGAAATTGTTTCAGTATGTTGTAATCAACAAATGTCTAAAATGTATGTATAAGAGAGTCCAACAATAACATTGAAGTGTATGATATCTGATCAGTTAAATAAATGTCTGCAAACTACCTTCTGTAAGAATGTAATTGAAAGAATGTTCTGTTTAGAATCTACAAACATGAAAATGTGAAAAGAACAAAACTTGTGTTTGTGAAATGCAAAGCCGCCAAATTGTAAAGTACTAACAATAGCTGGAACAAAAGTAGTTAATGATTTGCTTGTACATATTTATGAATAAATTATCTTACAATATTGGATCAATGTCAAATCAAACTGTAGGTAAATATTTTAGCAATGTGAAACAAAACAATAATTATCTCATATCATATCTGGATATATCTATCAAAGGTTAAAGTTAATCATGTACTTTTAGTATCACTATCAGTCTTTAAGGTTGAAATATTGTATTCAGTTTATACATAGATTACCCATGCATGTAAAGTATTTTATACTATTTATAGTCATTATAAGATTTTTAATTTTTTTTCTTCATTCAAAGTCTTTGCATTGTGAAGAAATGACAAACATTACATTTTTCAAGCCTGTTTTGTTTACTTTTTCATTTTGTTTGATGTTGATTTAAAATTGTCAAATGATAAAGAAATATTTATTATTCATAAATCAATTTACATGTAACAAATGATTTATTGATAATTTTTCCATTTATTCTACAATGAAGACTGTATACACAAAATATATTATTGTGTTTATTATGTTTATTTTTCTCTACAGCAATCGGTTTCTTGATAGGTCAATTAATAAAATCTACTCTCACAAAACTTACTGAAAATAGTAGCATTTTATTTTGTTCCAGAACATTTAATTCTGTTTACGTACAATATTCATGTGTGTTAAATTACAGAAACTTGTAATGTTATAACTCTTAAGAAATCTACTTATATTACCTTTTTTTTATATTAATTTACATAAAATATCCCATCCGATATAGACCAATCCTATTTAATGTATGTATGTTTATTATGAAAGTATTTAATTGAATTTATATATATAAAATAAACAATGAATTTGACACAATATTACACAATACACAAGACAATTCATAAACAGTATTTTCAATTTTGTTATCTTTTCCCTAACATGATTTACCTTATTAGATGGTATATAAATGTCCTTACTATCAATTAATGTTATACAATGCAGCCTTTTTTTTTTCTTTTTTTTTTATGCGTTTATTTAAGGTCGCCGCCGGAAAGCCCATATGGGCGACCGTACACTCAAGTTGGGCCATCCTAGAGCGTCCCGCCGAGATTTTTTTCCAGCTTTATTGGTAGAGGAAGACCCCAGGTGCCCCTTCGGGCATTATTTCAGGCACGAGCGGGCACCTGGGTAGAACCACCGACCTTCCGTAAGCCAGCTGGATGGCTTCCTCACATGAAAGATTTCGACCCGAGTGAGGATCGAACCTACAGCGGTGAGGGACCTGTGATCTCAAGTAAGCGACCTTAACCACTCGGCCACGGAGGCCCCTTTAATGCAGCCTTGTTCTCAACTGAACCAATATAGACAAGTTGACTGATGACATCACAAGCACTTGCTACCAGAATTTAGCAGATTTACTGATTGGCAAAATGGCTAATTTGTACATGTATATCCATTTAATGGAAGCAAAATATTCATTTCAGATAACTTTTTTTTATTTGAAGGCTGAATTTTAAGATTCATATAATTTGTTACTATTGATAGATTTCATACAATAATATTCATTGAATCTATACAAAACTTTGCTTTAACTATAAATTTAAGTGATCAATACAATATTTTAACCAATAGAATAAGGCCCTTAAATAAAATATTGTTTGTTTCCCCTCCAGCTACCTCCAACAAAAATCATAGCTACCAAAAACTTTTATTGCCAAGGAATTTTTTTTTATTACTAAAGACTGAAGTGTCAATGAGAATCACATCTTCCTATCAGTCTTATGTTTTTGAATTATAGGTATACAAACTGGGATAATGTTGAAAACTATTTGCTTTAAAAACAGATGCATTTACAATTATTTTTAAAAATGCTGTAATTTTTTATAGAAAAAAATAGTTTTAGATAAAAAAATTATTTTATCTACCAACCTACATTACCCTACTTGCATGGGTCATGGGAGCGGAAACAAAGATAACTTTAATGCTGGCCTTATAGAGGGACATCCATTAAACTTTTTCCTCCTATTTTACAAAGTTGTTCTGATCATTTTTCATCAAAAAACAAAAATAAGGTTTATAATTACTGTTGATTCAAATATGATCCAGAATTGGAAATTTTAAATTTAAAAGTACATAGGGGTGGCAGGAAAAAGCCATACACGAAAACTGATTACCAGGAAAACAGGTGATAAAATATTATCTGGCATGATTATGCAGTGGTTATATTGCTTGTTTTGCATGCAGAAGGTCGTAAGTTCAAATCCCACAAGGGGTAATACTTTTATCAGGCCTTTTGTATTTTATTATTTTTTTTTACTTTCTATTTTATTTATTTTGTATTTTCAATTATTATACATGTATATATAATGCCATATTTTTATTCACAAGAATGCTAAAGCATTTTAATAAGTTATAATTCTATTCAATTTAACAATTCAAACAATGCATTAAACCTCTGTGGCACTCTCAGTCGCGCTGGAGCTGGTGTGTTCATCTCCAGTGCCAAGAGAGTACCTCAATAGGTGATTACCATGGAGAAATGGATGGCGAGGTGTTCACCAAGTGGCTTAATCAAAAGCTAATCCCAAATGTTTCAGCACACACTGTTGTGGTAATATACAGCGCACCTAATAAAATTGTTTGAGATGACCAATGAAAACAAGGTCTTTCAAAGAAAATTCAATTATATTTAAAAGACCCTGACGAAAACAGCCCAGGACTCATTCGCGTTCTCGCAATAAATAGATGATTTTCGTTGTAAGCCCAAAATCTCAATTGAATACCTGTGTATTGAGAAAATATATTTTTGAAAAAAATGGAAATTCTGGGATTTGAACCCGCACCTGTATAGTTGATAGACCAGTGTGCTACCAGTACACTACAATATCACACTGTCAGTAGTATGGCCAATAAGTATTACAGTCTTATTACAGTACTACCCATACACACATAACTTACCTTTTCTGGAGTGCACTGATCCATGCTATATTTACAGTTTCGAAATAAATAACCTTCAACAGTACATGAGCAGTTAAAGAAACATTTGAACAGTAAACTGGACAAACTATGTAACAGGAAGTTATCATGTTTAAAATCGTGATACAAAACAAAGACAATGTATGTCTCTTTCTTTTTGTGTTGTAAAGATCAACAAACTAACTTTGTTTGAACAAAATAATAAACAAAATGGCTACAGGTGGGTGGATGAATACGGATATTCTTTCTGATGAAGTGTTTGATGTACTATGTAAAATCTGTAAAAATAAAGACAAAAACACCGAAGGTGTAAAATTCTGTGTGGACTGCCAAGATTATTTCTGTAAAAAATGTGTCCAAGTTCACAGTCAAGTGCCAGTGTGTGCTGGTCACAAGGTGTTGGATAAATCTCTTGTTACTTCAAGAATCAGTAAAGGTCTGTTGAGGGCACCAGCAGAGAGATGTGACAGACACAGTCATAAACACATTGATATGTACTGTCAGAACCATGATAATGTTGGCTGCTCTACATGTATGGCAGTTGATCACAGGTAAATTTTAACAAATAATCAGTCACTTTATGGTGAGTTTTCAAAGTTCAAAACATAAGATAAAACTACAGCTCTTCTTAAGCTACCTGCCATTACAAGGAATATAAGTTGCCTGAAACCAAATTTAATTTATAATGTTTCCTCTATGTACAGAAAATAATTATAATTCGTTGCCTGGTAAAACAGAACCATCTGGATAACAAAAACAATCCAAAGTGCGGTCTCCAAATAAGCTTGCTATTTACAAGTTTGATTCCTAACTCTAGAAATTGACAAGAAATCATTTTTCTATTTTTGATTACAGTGACCTTAACCCTAGGGGGTCCTTAAAGCTATCCTCAACAGCTAAATAGCACCAAATAGAGAAAAGTTTGATAATTAATAGTATCTCATTACTAATCTAGTAAATGTCAGGAAACCATTTTAAATTTTTTTCTAAAGTGACCATGACCCTAGGGGCCCCAAAAGCAATCTCAAACAATGTCTACACAAAAGCTTGCTATATGTTTGATCATAATCTTATTCTTCATTATAGTTATCGTCTAAAAGCAGTCCAAACTGAGGTCTCCATATAAGCTTGCTATATAACAAGTCTGATTAAAATATCTTATTCATTACTCTAGTTCACTAATCATCATGAAACTATACAACCAACCAACAATAAGATATATACACCCTTAAACTTTGTTTGGTGGGGGAAAAATAAAATCCATCCTTCCTATTGTATATATAGATGAACATTCTGAATGTTTTCAGGTCATGCCAGGATATTTGCTACATTCCAGAATTTATCCAAAATAACACTTATCAATCAGCCTCAACAGAAATTCAAACAAAACTAAAAGAAATATCAAAGACCCTTGCAGAACAAGTTACCAACTTCAAACAAGATAAGCAGAGGCTGCTGAAAAGAAAGGCCAAGTTACTGGCCCATATCAGAAAATTTCGACAAGAAATTAATGGCCAACTTGACAAAATGGAAAAAAATTCTATAGATGAGATAGAAGATAAGGTTAAACACCTTGAAGACAAGATTGAAGACAATCTGAAAAAGCTAAAAGATAATATGGCCAGGGTTACCTTAGCTAATGATAAATTAGCATCTCCAAACACAAATCAAGCTGAAGTGTTTGTTCATGTGAAGATTGGGGAAGATGCTGCAAATGTTGCCAACATATGTATAGAAGATAACAAAAGAAAGAGTACTGGGGATGACATACAGTTTCAACCTGAAAAAGCAATTCTTACACTGCTAGAACAATATAAATCCCTTGGCACACTTCCAAAAACTCCTGGTACTTTATTTCAGATTAAAGGGAAACAATCAATTTGTGTAACAGATACACCACAGGAAGTAGCAACTGACTTCATAAATCCATGCTGTCTGAAGGATGGTACAATAATTCTAGCTTTAAGATACAAGAACAAGCTTAAACGGTTCCACAGTAACAACTATACCATCACTGACTACCCTCTACCTGGAGCACCATTGCAAGTGTGTTCAATCAATGCAATTCAAGTAGCAGTAACTTTACCATCATGAGAAAGAAGTTCATTTCATTTTTGTAGAAGGACAAATGAGCACAACAAACAAGATTAACATTGATTTTGAATGTTATGGCCTTGCATACATCAACGATAATTTATATGTGTCAAGAACACATGTACATATCTATACATTGTCTGGAAGAAAGCTAAAAATCTTCAATGAGTTCAGAGTAAGGAAATCATTTTTGGCATCCTTCCTTTTTACTACACCTTTGATACAGATAAATGGTCTAGGCGTCAGTAAAGATGCTACACGGATTTATGTTGCTGATGGGCATCGTGGGCTAACAGTACTGGACAGCAATGGCAAGGTTATAACAAGATTTAATGGTGAAAATTTAGACTTTGCTTCTTGTTGTTATGTCACTGAAGCAGGTAGTGTGCTGGTATCAGGATATAACTCCAATAATGTTTTACAGTTTACATGTGATGGTGAGCTGATAGGAGAGGTCATAAAAGCTGACAATGGAAAAGGGGCAATTGTTTCAGTATGTTGTAATCAACAAATGTCTAAAATGTATGTATGCAGATCCAGAAAAAACAACATTGAAGTCTACAATATCTGATCAGCTTAACAATTAATGTATGGAAACCAACATCTGTATAAAATCTTATTGAATTCAACATCTACGAATGGTAGATGTGAAGTTACCAAGACTGCATATGTGAAATGCAATGCAGCCATATTGTGTAAAACTAAAAATAGCAGGAACAAAATAGTTTATCATTTGCTTGAACATATTAGAAACAAGATATGTTTGTAAAACATGTATGCCCCCTATCGGCAGCCAATTTGTCATGTGATCAGGTTATTATGCATGACTTCTGACCCAATGAACAAGCAATTAATAAGGGTTATCTAGTATCTACTGGTCATGACTAGTCACAAGGTAATAATTATTGTGACCCCATAGGTTGTGTGCAGCAATTAAAGTTATTAAAAATCTTACCAAATAATATATACATAAATTTTATGAATCACATAGGCCTCATTAATGACAGCCAAGTTGTTATATTACATAAGACCTTCAAATGTGTATACCAAAAGCACATAAAAATATCAACCAAGGCCACTTGAGTTGTTGAGTTATTGGTCAGAAACAGTACAAGGTCACTATGACATTGACCCCTTGACCCCAAAATCAATAGGGGTCATCTACTGGTCATGACCAATCATCATACAAAGTTTGAAGTTCCTAGGCCTAAGGGTTCTTTAGTTATTGATCAGAAACCATTTTTATCTACAAGGTAAATGTGACCTTGACCCCTTGACCCCAAAATCAATAGGGGTCATCTGCTGGTCATGACCAATCATCATACCAAGTTTGAAGTACCTAGGCCTCAGCCTTTTTTAGTTATTGATAGGAAACCGTTTTTACCTTAAAGGTCAATGTGACCTTGACCTTTGACCCCAAAATCAATAGGAGTCATATGCTGGTCATGACCAATCATCATACAAAGTTTGAAATTCCTAGGCCTAAGCGTTCTTTAGTTATTGATCAGAAACCGTTTTTACCTACAAGGTCAATGTGACCTTGACCTTTGACCCCTTGACCCCAATATCAATAGGGGTCATCTGCTGGTCATGACCAATCATCTTACCAAGTTTGAAGTCTCTAGGCCTAAGGGTTTTTTAGTTATTGATAGGAAACCGTTTTTACCTACAAGGTCAATGTGACCTTGACCTTTGACCCTTGACCCCTAAATCAATAGGGGTCATCTATTGGTCATGACCAATCATCATACCAAGTTTGAAGTTCCTAGGCCTAAGTGTTCTTTAGTTATTGATCGGAAACTGTTTTTACCTACAAGGTCATATGACCTTGACCTTTGACCCCTTAACCCCAAAATAAATAGGGGTCATCTGCTGGTCATGACCAATCACCATACCAAGTTTGAAGTTCCTAGGCCTGAGGGTTCTGAAGTTATTGATCGGAAACTGTTTTTACCTACAAGGTCAATGTGACCTTGACCTTTGACCCCTTGACCCCAAAATCAATAGGGGTCATCTACTGGTCATGACCAATCACAATATCAAGTTTGAAGATCCTAGGCCTAAGCGTTCTTTAGTTATTGATCTGAAACCGTTTTAACATACAAGGTCAATGTGACCTTGACCTTTGACCCCTTGACACCAAAATCAATAGGGGTCTTCTACTGGTCATGACCAATCACCATACCAAGTTTGAAGTTCCTAGGCCTAAGGGTTCTTTAGTTATCACTCGGAAACCATTTGGTCTACGGACCGACGGACGGGACGGACCGACAAGTGCAAAGCAATATACCCCCTCTTCTTCGAAGTGGGGGCATAATAATAAATTATGTTACAATATTAGATCAAAGTCAAATAAAACTGTAGGTAAATTGCTTGGCAATGTGAAATGTAAAACACAATTATCATATATATCTAGATACCTTTATCACAGGTTTAAGTAAATCATCTAGTTAAAAGTATCAAATATCAGCCTTTAAGGTTCAAGTATTGTATTCAGTAAATGTACATATTTTCTTGCATGTATAGTATTATATACTTTTCATAATCATTTTAAGAGTTTATTTCTTCATTTAAAGTCTCTGCTTTTTTTTTGCATACAAATAGCATAATTATGTTTCCCAGCCCATCCGCCTGTTTTATTCATTTAGCTATAAACATTTGATTTGTTATATGCATGGATACAAGTTCAAAATGTTAGAAAACCCTGACTTTTTTTTTGCAATATTTTAATTGGTTTACATAGAAAGAGAGCTTTCATGAGTATAAGAAACCTGAAGTTCAGGCACATGCCTGAAAACTTGTACCCATGTATATGATAATAAAGAAATAATTTTGATTATTGTTTAAAAGGATTTGTTACCCCACTGTTGTTTTTTTTTTTGTTTTTTTTTTTCAACATCAAGCTATTAGACTTTTTTCATGAGATTTGTGTAACATTTGATGTCGGTCGATACTTATCACTTAAGCAAACCTAAGCAAAATAATTTCACATAATTTCCTCACTCTGTTTTCCCAGAATAATCATTATTATTGTGCAAAATGACCAAACAAATGAAAGGTGTTTCAATACTTTTCTCTCAAACTAGGCTAAAAATTGTGCAAAAACAATTGGTTTTCAATTTAACTCAGAGTTTATCTTTTTATTATCTCACTTGATCTATGCAAGAATGACAAATTTAATGTTCTTAATACTTTTTGACTTCATTTAATTATTCTTCAGGGTTTTGATGTTAAAAACAACATGCAGATTAATATTATATTTTAATTTCTTATGTCTCTCCTGCAATCTTTTTGCTGTTTTCTTTTCTGAAAACTTTACTTATATAAATTACTTTTAAACTTGTATGAAGTGTATGTAATATGTGTCTTATCATCATTTTATGTATATCTTGTATTATTTTTTACTTAATACTTGTAATATTGATTCCACATATTCCATGTGCTAGACCTGGACTGTTGTAGCATATATTTTCTAAGTAATACAAACTATATGATTGAAAATTGTTGTTTATTGTCATGGGATTTAAATGTATACAGAATACATAGAATGAAAGAAATTTTTATCAGTGTATTTTATTGAAAGTATGTGGGCATGCATGAAATTATGGCCAAATGCTGGTATATTTTATTCTGTTTATGTCCAATATTCATTCTGTTTATGTACAATATTCATGCATGTTAAATTACAGAGACATTTCTATGTTACAACTCTTTCAAGAAACAACCATAAGGTTATGAAAACAACCTAATTTTACTGTTGTTTTTTTTTAATCTTAATAAAAGATTTAATCACATATACATGTAGATGCATACACTTTAGTTGAAATAATTATCAGTGGCGTACCTGCCGATACGCCAATACGCATGGGCTTATTTAATGAGTTTCGAGAAATTAAAATAGGTATGCTTACAATGTAACCTTTGTCAAATATATGTTCATACAATTTTTTTTTTGGGGGGTTTTACGTCACATCGACACAGTATAGGTCATATCGCGATGTTCCAGCTTTACTGGTGGAGGAAGACCTCAGGTGCCCTTCCGTGCATTATTCTAGGCACGAACGGGCACCTGAGTAGAACCACCGACGTTCCGTAAGCTAGCTGGATAGCTTCCTCACATGAAAGAATCCAAAGTACCTGTCGGGATTCGAACCCACAGCGGTGAGGGGCAAGTGGTTTGAAGTCAACGACCTTAACCACTCGGCCACGGACGCCCCTTCATACAATCAAAGGCGAGTAAAGCACATACATGTAAAAGAAAAGAACATGCGAAGAAATTTTAGCGAGAAATTTTCAATATTGTGTATTTCCTTTTTTATATAAATAATAAATTTTTATTGTTATTTTGAATTACCATAAAAATTAAATTTATACCACCCTATGCGGATTTTATTAATCTTAATGCTTATAAACCTCACTGAACTTTATGTTTGTCTGGAACTTTTGTAGTACAAAGGAATACGTGTAAGCCTATATATATCACTAAACAAAGCCATTTAAACAAATTTCATCGACTATAGAAATGAATTGCATATTTCTGTAAACAATGACATTTTTTATGTATTTTATAATAGTCTTATTTATATATACATACAGAACAGAGATAAAATTACAATAAGAACAAAGTAAACCATGTGAGAGAATGTTCTTTTTTTCTCATTTTGAACTTTTTACAAAACTATAATATGTTTCCACTCTTGCTTTAAATAAACAGAAATTTTCCTGTTCATTTGTAAATATTTGTATGCGATACAAAATCCTGTATGTTATTTTTCTTTTTTCTTTAAAGGTTTTGACTTGAATTTCTGCCAGAATAGTAAGGCATTAATTTTAACTGCGTAATAGTATAACTAAAATATATCGGATGAATTTTAAAAGAGTAAAATTGAGGAAAAATTGTCAAAAACAATTATTCTCTAATATTAACATAATGCACTTCTAAAATTATTGTTTTTTATGGACCTTAGTGATCGCGTATCAATATATTTAAGGTGTGGTTTTGATGCTATAGATTATTGGTACACTTAAACATTTAATCTGTTGTGTTTGTTTTATGGCCATACAGATCGTTTTAAAAGCGATATTTTCCTTGTTCCTTCATTATATCTCATGTTTAGGTATGTTGAAATAAAAAAATAATAAAAAAAATTGAACAAAAATGATGTTAAAAACATCTTGATTAGAATAGAGATATATGGCTATGTAACATATAGCCTATGTTTTGTTTTTCTAATTGTGGCTATGTAACATATAGCCTATGTTTTGTTTTTCTAATTGTAAATACGTTGCATAGCAATATTTTCCTTGATTATATCTCATGTCATCCTCGGTAACCCAGGTGCATTACTGTATACAATAATACACGTATTAAATGTAGTATATTTGGAATGTGTACCGTGCACAATGGTTTCTGATGACAATCTCATGTCTAGGTATATTGAAAAAAAATAGAAAAAGAAAAAAAAGTTAACCGTCTTGATTACAATAGAGGTATCTGGCTATATTTTGTTTTCCTAATGGTAAATAACTTTTTTTAAAATTATTTAATAAAAGCTTTCTTCACGTCAGACTTCATGCAAATAGGAAACTTTGGCCCAAGGGACTGTAATTGGCGTATACTCAAAATAAACCAAGGTGCGCCCCTGATTATGTGTGTGTAAGTTTATTTTGAAAGTATTTAGTAAGATGGATGTATAATATATGTTATGTATTCAATATAATATTGCACAATGCACAAGACAATTACTGAATTGTTATCTTTTCTACCCAATATGATTAACCTTATGTAAATATTTTATCTATTGTTGAGTGAAACAAAGTAGGAAAAAATGTTCAGATATGCAAGTCATTGCATGAAAAAAATGATAAATAAAAGTGAAAACTGAATATGGGTCAGGGTCAAAATTATTAGGCATGTCAAAAGAGTGACAAGTACAAAGTATTTGTAGTCTTAATTTCATAGCTGACTAATTTGAAACAGGATGTTTGTAAGATTTTTGCTTTATATTTTATATATTCATATAAAAATCCTGTTGTAGTACCATTCATGACCCTAAGAGCTATAATTTGAACAACTTTTATGAACCCTCACTGGAAAATGACTTACGCATAATATCTAAGCTCTAACACTTGCCGTTTAACACTATTATATTACATTAAGTTTACACTTTACAATTTATACAAGGAAATTATATGAAACCCCTCCATACCAAAGCAGGGACAATCTTAACCCCAGGGCTAAAGTTTTGAATGATCTTGGCAGAGGTTCACAAGACAATGCCTTGCACAAATTACTACATGTATGCTATAGGCCTTATAGTTCTGGTTAAGAAAACAATTGAATACACAGACACATCAAGGGCTATATGCCATTGCAAAGCAGATCATCCCTCGCATTCACACCAGCAGGAGATGGCTTTATCATAAACAAGAGCTGTCAATAGGACAGCTTGCATGTGGCTATTCATACTAACTTAGTTATGCTGGTTAAATAGAGCTAACTTTACCAATCCCTCCAGTATGACCAGTCTCGATACAACTAAACATTTTTAATATTTGGATACTCAAATCACTACAAATTACCATACTGCATATAAACTGTTCAAATTTCAAATAGGATCATGTTAGTATAAGTAATGAAAATATATTTACAAGTTGATTCTGAGCTAGGCTCATATCAGCCACCTCGCCCCATGAAATGGGAACAGAGTCAAAACATTGTGTTGGTTCCCAGCCATAAACTTTAAGGAAATCTTTCACACCAGAGTAGAGACAGGTACCGTCCGGATGGAAATATATACATCTGAAATATCACAAAGAAAACATGAATTGTGGAGATTACTTCAAAAGATGTTTGTTTAAGCTGCTGAAGAGCCAAAAAGATCAATCTTCCATAGACCAGCTGACTACTTTCCTTATAAGATAGAATTTTATGTACCTCATGTAAGATTAATCTAGATTTACTTACTCTTTACTTATTCAAGATAGAATTTGAAAAACAGCTATGGCAGTCTGACTTAGAGGTTCAAGCGCCGGACTTATAATCTAATAATTGCTGGCTGTGTGGGTTCAAACCATGTCAAGAGTAAGGCATTGTTTCCTTGAGTAAGAAAACTAATTTCACATTGCTTAGTGCTGGTTAATTTCAGGTACTGATTTTAAACTTAAAGCTTCCTACACAAACTATATTCGGTTTAAATTAAATAACAGAGCTGTTAGTTTATTTCATTTCAATCATTTTCATCAAGTTCAAGTTCTCAAAAAACCAGTACTGGTGTGTGACATATGTAGACATGATTGTGAACAGCACAGGGTTTTAGACTTGAATGAATTTTACATATGCTGTTCAACAACTTCTCTAGTTCACTTTTACATTTGCAGCTTGAACAAAAACCCATAAATCATTTAACTATGAAATGCATGAATTTTGCTCATTATAAATAAAATTGTCTATAAATACCTGACAGGATTTGCATCCATATCTGTTGAACATATAAGTTGGAATGTTTCTAAGTCCCAAAATTTTACTGTCCTGAAAAAATAAAAACATTTGTTCCTTAAAGTGTGACTACATACAAATCACTTTTGATTGCATTTTATGTATCACTGAGTAAAGGGCATCACTCTTTCATTAATTTCAAGTAAATATTTCAACATTTTTTATTTTGGTGGAGTATTTGTCACACCAACAACCTATAGGTCATATGGCGACTTTACAGCTTTACTAGTAAAGGAAGACATCAGGTTAACTCCGGCATGAACAGGCACTTGTGTAGAACCATCAACATTCAGTTAGCTAGCTACATAGTTTCCTCATATGAAAGAATTCAAAGTCCCTGTTGGGATTCAAACCAACATTGTTGAGGGGCAAATGGTTTGAAGTCAAGGTCCTCAATCACTCAGTCACAGACTACCTTAAATATTTCAACACAATACAAAGCTGAATAATAAATTTTCACACTCTTTTCATAATACATGTGTGTGGGAATTTAACTGTTGCAATTCATTCAGCAATTTATTACATTGACATTTTATACTGTTGTAGAATATTGCACATACACAATCATACAGCAATTTGCTTGTTCAATACAACCTCTGCACAACACCTTTGGGAAACCAAATTCTTGGTTTTTGAAGAGAGGTCTTGCTCTATGGAGTTTTGGTTTATTGTGAAGAAATGACACTGTTGTAAAAAGGTAATTGCTCTACAGAAGGCAGCTGTGAACAAGATCTGCAGTTCCATCAGATTTTATCTCCAGCAAAAGTAAATCCTTTTTTATCTAATTTTCTTTGAGAAAGAAAATAATCTGCAAAGGCCTTTTTGTGCAAAATTAAATCTCCTGTACCTTGAGTATCATTAAAATGACAATCAAGAAATATTATTATTTACTTGGAGATATATGTATCAAACTTGCTTTCCCTTGGTTTGTAATCTGAGAGTTTTTCCACAAGAATAAGGTTATACACTTCAACGTAATGATGTTTAACTGATTTGTTTTCATTAACCAAACTTTGATGTTTATTTGTTTATTCATACCATTCCGGGCATGCAGCAATTTCATTGGTTTATTTTTCATAATTACAACAAGTGTACAACAATTTTATTGATTTTCTAGAATTTTAACAAGTATGGAGCAATGTCATTGGTTAATTTCTAGAATTATATCATAATCAGCCAATCAGATGGCATGTTACAAAAATTTGAAATAGAGTTATCTTACTTGTCTGAGCTACCAGATGCCAGTAATAATTCATTAGGATGGAATTCTATCACATTAACACCTGCTGTGTGGAGTCTCATATCCGTCATAAGTTTACCAGCTGTCAAATCCCAGATCTGGAAAAAATATATAAATCATCATCAAAATGAATATACATTTAAAACATGTAGGCAGTCTATCATAGATGGATGAAAGGTTGAATAAAATTACCCCTTGTTGAAAAAATGGTTAAATCTTAATTAATTTACATTGCTTCAAGTGGCATTTCTTTCAAGTCAGGAGTATAAAGCGGCTTTTCTTACAAAAGTCTCAAATGGAATTTTTGCTTTACTGTACCACCATATAAAGTTGCATTTGTTCTAGAGGTGTCATTGATAAGGATTTTTGTATCGATATATCGGTAATGAATTATCGGCGATACAGCGATATATCAATTGCCAGGCTAAATGTTAGCTTTCAGGTCTTTTTAAATGTTTCCTAAGGACACTCACAAAGCAGTTATATTAAGACAAATGTAAAAAAGATAAACTATGAAAACTGAACAATTTGTTTCTTTTTTTATCATATAGCTATAAATGAAAACTAATGACTAGTAACTATAAAGTTTAAAGCCTTTTCCATTTTACTTTAGTTGTTGTTGTTGCTATTACGTAGTTACTGATCATGCTAAATCCCGTTCTTGCCGTTCCAATTAAGCCGGGTTTAATTGGCAAATTATAGTGTTTAGAACCTGAATAATTATTAACGTTTAACATTTTGTACATAATTTTTACAAAGAAGCACAAAATTTTTCTTGGCATTTTCCCTTTTAAAATCTGAATTGAGGGGTCTTGACATCCACTTAGCAGACGTGCGAGATTACAACGAAATTAGGCAGTATTCGTTAGAGACACTGGGAGGTAACTTTGGCATTGATTTCCGTTTTCATTTTAGAAAAAAAAAATGTTTTGGATATGCCGCTTTTATTTTGACGTTTTGCGACAGTAAACAGGTCTATCTGTTCTATAAAACCTGTTCTTCAGCTAGAAATATATGTGCATTCGATATCCGATATTTAAAAAATGGAATCGATATCGAATCGGATAACAAAGATCGTTGATACACCGATATCGATTGAATCGATGACACCCCTAATTTGTTCGATACAAAAGTCAAAGGTGGCATTTCTTTCTATATAAAAATCAAAACAAGAGCTCCTCATGTAGTGTTAAAGCTTATCTGTTAGAGGCAACAACTATCAAATACCAAATTTTTATCAATATTTTAAGTTAAAAAGGGACATAACTCAAAAACTTTAGATTAAGGCCTCTTGCCTTGTCATGAAAAGAAAGTATTCATGTTGACAAGAGAGAGAGAGAGTAGACCTTATTATATGACCATTAACTCTAGCTATTTTGGGAAAAGGCCTTTGGCATAATTTGGGATAAATTATTAGACATTTCGGAAATTTGAATTTTTTTTTAAAGTTACTAAACAACCTTATACAAGACTTTTAAGTTACAGTCAAGACTGCCTTAGCGACCCCCTGATTTCAACGACTCCCTGTCTTATCCGACCTTGTTTCAGTCCTCCCAACGTATTTTCCTATATAAATGGTCTGAATTATACGACTCCCTGTCATATGTGACAAGCGACCCTAATTGTCTGGTCCCAATGCATTGCTTTGTCTGATTTAAACGACTTCCACACCTTTTAATTGTCCGTTTATCAGATAAATAATACCTGTTTTAACACCCAGAGGGCCAAAATAATTAAGTCCAATATTATCCAGTAGTCAGTACACTTCAAACAACCTCTACACAACATTGCATCAATACACAGTTTACATGTACATACAGGTATCAAGTGACGTAGTATATGGTAGGCATAATGCAATCGATGTGTGTTAACAAATTGAGGTGTGAAGTACATAATGACCTGATCAAACTGGATTACGATTTTGTGTCAGATTTTTTTTTACTGTTTATGTAATGCCAACGGAAGATTTTTTTATTTCACCTTTCTATTGCTACATGAATTCTACGTGAAAATGTTGATAGATCTACCTTCCATTAAAAAGAGAAAAAAACTTTGGATATGAATATGTCTTAAAGTATGATATTTATTTTAAGGATTTTGAATGCATCAGATTCAAGTTTATTTGTACTAAAATGATTCAATATAAATCTAATATAAAAATAAAATTATTTTTATATGATATACATGCAATTAATTATAATGTTTTACAGGGATTCTCATTATATTTACATCAAGTATTTAAAGAACCTATGTTTATTTACAATTGGTTACATATTATTCCTTCACACAGTTATGTATTTTAATTTTCTTTGAGACTGTATTAAGAGACTCCCTGTCATATGTGACCTTTTTCTGAGGGTCCCTTGGAAAGTCACATATGACAGTCTTGACTGTATTAACATGTGTATGATCATAATTATAACCTGTCACTTTTTTCCTGTCACTTTTTTCATAAGAATCAAGTAAAAACAAGCCCATTTTTCTTAACATTGGGAAAAAAGAAACTATTTTGGATTGAGGAAAGAGGCCTATTTCTACCCCTGGTGGTAGGGTGAAAATTCCCTTTCATTTGTGCCAGATTATTTTTTATAAAAACTTTTAATTAGTTTAAAAGTTATGGAAGGGACCTGAAATATGGACTTTTTACTGTTTGCCTTTAAGTGTGACTTGACCTTGAGGGATTAAAACTTTTCATTCGTTAAAGTTATGGAGTGGACAAGAAATGTGAACTTGCTTACATTTGACCTTTAAGTGTGACTTTGGCTTTGCACAATGTCTCATAATGGTGATTATTTGTGCTAAGTTATTTCAAAAACTTTTCATTTGTTATGAAGCTTACATGAAAATGTAACAAAACAGACAGAGGGACAGATAAAGGCCATTCCTATAATTCCCTTCCCGCTACGGAGCAGGGGATTAAAGTCACTTTTATCAAATTCCAAATGTTGCATCATCTAGGCCGCGCAATTGCTCGATTCGCGCATATTTTTTGCAGATCTTGCATTTTAATGAAGTCAATGAGCGTCAAGTTAACCTTTATATTATTTTGAACGCTTCTGCCATGTTTGTTTTCACTCGCGGTAATGACTAAAATATGTACTAAGTCGCATGAAGCACCCCGTCGGTTTATTTGCTTGTGTATTAACGGCTTGATCTGCGCACTTCACAAGTATTCGTCAATATTTTATTTTATTTTTCAGACGATTGCTTCAAAAATGCCTAAATGTATAATAAATGAATTCTTTTCGATACATCATATTGTTAGGTAAATGCATGCCGCCATCATTTTTTTCAAAGCACCCAAATTTTTCAGTTGAGTGGGGGACAATCCCCCAAAATTTTGAAATTCTAGAAGCAACACTGATTCCAGAGGAAAGAAAAAAACTGACATACCTTGATAAGTCCATCTTCCCCACCTGAAGCTATCCATTTACCATCAGGACTGAATCTCAATGTATTCACCGGATTTGTATGACCCTTGTATGTGTATATACAACCTTTACGTCGTATGTCCCATAACTAAAATTATACAAATAATTTTTATAATATCACATAATTTATAGACATACAAACTATAATCAATAGAGAGAAGAACTCAAGGAATAAAAATTTTTTAAATCATCTGTTTTTTGTTTGTTTTTCCCTGTTATTAATGCCCAATTTTTTCCCCCCGTTATTTATGCCCAATTTAACTCCTGTTTTTGGTCATATCTCAACAGTCGATGAACCTGAATGGTATTTCTGGATAACTAACCAGTAATTACCAATTACTCTACAAGTACTCATCCCATATTTTTTTCCAAATCAGGGTAAGAGATAAATGACCATAAGACTCAATGTCTGAGATCAAGTGTCACACAGAAATATTACCCACGCAAAGAATCAAAACAGCAACTCCTGCATTACTAATCCAATCCTCTCCGATTTTAGCTGAGGGAGCGGATCTTTAACATAACACAAACATACATCAGTTTTAATCAAATCTAAACATTTCAATTCTGAAAGAGAACAAGAGCTGTTGGTAAGACAGTGTACCTGACTATTCTAAGTGCATGATAGTAAAATAAGAGCCTGGATAATCATAAATGTAGACTTTTGTAAGTTCAAACAGTTCCAAAAGGGGCATAACTTTGTCAAGTTAGAGTTATGGGCAGTTCCAACAAATTCCCTTCAATAGTTTTGAAGATATCAATTTGCTTGCTAAAACATTATCAAATTGTAATGCAATGCCTCGGTGAGTACTATGCTCCTACTATTCTTTGAATAGTCAACCTAAAAATATAATTTTCCTAGAATCATCTTTCGATTGAATTTCAAATATAGTACACTGGTATCGTCATAAGGCATTTTGTAGTCCAGCTCCTGGCCCCTTGTTTATGTAACAAACAACATTATACAGATCCATTGATCCCGTTTTTTCTTCATCGTTCTCCTCTTTTTTTTACAAAGCCGACTCGATGATTATAAATATTGAAATTATAAACTTTAACAGCCAGCAGTGTAAATTTTGGTCAGTTTGAACATATCTGCAAGCTGGTCTGACTAAGGTTATCAAAATGGCAACTAATGTTACTATGGATTAATGAATACCTTGATAGTACTGTCTTGTGATCCAGATGCAGCATAATCACCATATGGATGAAAATCTAAACTTTTTATACTTGATTTATGCCCTGTTAATGTCCGCAATACTGAAATATTCAAAAGTTGATCGTTGACACATAAAATAATTACTTACACAAAAAAATGAACCCTAAAATTTATGAAAATTTTTACCATACCCTGCTGACTTTTGAGATATGGACTCATTTAGCTTTTAACCGGTTTGTTGTCATTTGCAGGTCTATAAATTGTAACATAATAAAACTGAGCAGCTGATGGTATAGATTCAGGTATGTGCTATATGGAACAGAATTAGTGCATTTATTCCATCTTGCTTTATGATATCGGGAATTACATTTTGCTTGCTTCTATACTTCTTTATGACAATGAAAACCTGCGTTTTGCTGAATTCAATCATGCTTTGTGATTACTGAATGCACTTTCATGTAATTGCAACCTTATGTGTTCCCTACTAAACCATCAAACTCACATATTTTAATATGCTATATGTTTAATTGCATCTTTTATTAAGGAAACAACGTATTATGTTTGGTGTTTAAGATAACATTCTTTGCTTGTTCTTGATATAACTATATGTAACATGGTAATTAAGTTTCTGTCAGTATCTTTAATTTGCTATAAATCTGCCACTTATATTGTCGACATTATGTCACAATAAATTATTAATTTTGATCAATAATTGGCGAATTTGATGTGTCTTAGCATTCATATGCTTCAATATATTCACTGATTACAAATAATGCAATACGTGATCACTGCGCATCGACAACGAAGATGACAACGATAGCGATATTATAGTCGCATGTGACAGTACGCACTAAGCAGTTGGCAGTAAGCATAATGCGAGTTGCAATAATTTGTGTTCATATTATGACAGCAGGTGTCGCTTTGTCGGTACATCCCGTTATTTTTCCGGATGATCCCGTATTTCGGCACGTGGAGAACAAAGTTACGTCCCCTTTATACAGGGGCGTATACAGAACAGTGTTATTTGGGGACTGACATGTAAAGGGAAAATTTACTGAAAAACAAGAGAACACGATGCGACGACGAAAAGTGCGTGTTTTTGAAGATTCCGCCAGCATGTGGAAATAAAATGTTATAGATGTCTCTAATAACTCATCCTACAAGTGGCAACTCACCTCTATACAATTGTTTACACTTCTTTTTGAGCGTGTGTGAAAGTCGTATGAGCAATAGTGAAATTGAATTTTAAGATATACTATGCTCAAACTTACGGTGGCACATAGGTGACATGTGTGTGTTTTTATTTATCTCGTGCGCACGAGATACTGTGTCGTGGCCACGGGTTACTAAGTCGTGGCCACGAGATAGTTAAGTCATGGGAACAAGATATACTATGTTGTGGCCACGAGTTACTAAGTCGTGGCCACGAGATAATCAAGTCGTGGGAACGAGATGACTAAGTCGTGGCCACGAGAAAGTTTAGTCGTGGCCAAGAGAAAGTTTAGTCGTGCGAACGAGATAAATAACCAATCAAATTACACTATTTATATGAATTTTCCTAACAAGGATGCCCCTACTTCTCCTGTCCGTAAAAGTGCCATTTATAAAAGTTATTGATTGGTCAAAGATTTAGCGTCATTGTGACCCTGATTTCTGACCAAATTGCCTAAAATTTATTAGGTGTCATCTACTGATCTTTTTGAGGCTATATAAACCACGGCTTATTCTTTCTAAATCATTCATCAGACAAGGAATTTACATGAAGTGTCATGTTTATCTGACCCGTGACCTCAAACATCGTTATAGGATATCTACTGTCCGTGGGCAATATCCCTACCCAATAAAATAAACCAGGACTAAGTCCCTCTCAAGTTATGGTATAAACAATGTTGTATCATAGTTTGGGGACCTTTCTGTTGAAAAAGTGTCAGTGTTAAATCGTATACATATACATGCACAGTGCGGTAACTGGAGTGCAGGTATCAGTTACCCGCACTCCAAATAATGCCCGTTGATTGGTTCATTTTTGCTGGGGTTTACTTATTGTGACGGCAGAGAAAGGGAAACGGGCAGAAATATCATATTCAAATGCTCGTTCATTGGTTCATTTTTTCTGGGGTTTCGTATTATGACAACAGGGAACGTGCTGTCATGTTTGACTATGATACAAAAGAGAAAGAACACCAAAACACTCGGCAATCTGATTTATACTCGGGGGCTACGCCCCCTCGTACAAATCAGATAGCCTCGTGTTTCGATGCTCTTTCTATTACTTGACAGGCCGTTGTACGTACAAAATGACCAATTCTATCATAGAATTGTCCCAACAAAGGGC
The DNA here is from genome assembly GCF_026571515.1 of Ruditapes philippinarum. Classification (NCBI taxonomy): domain Eukaryota; kingdom Metazoa; phylum Mollusca; class Bivalvia; order Venerida; family Veneridae; genus Ruditapes; species Ruditapes philippinarum. The sequence continues at coordinate 91,247 of NW_026863083.1, read as the reverse complement.
TATAACTTAGTCAAAATTAATGTCTGATTTATGGGCCTTATGATCCTAAAGACATGTATCAAGTTCAAAGTGAACACTTTAGTATTTTCAAAGATTAATGTTGCACGTAAATCTTTAAACAGTAATTTTTTAAGTTTAAAAAATCATGGTGTAATCTGATTTAATTATCTAGTCTACACGACTTAGTTATCTCGTTCCCACGACTTAAACGGCTTAGTAGCTCGTGGCCGTGACATAGTATCTCGTGGCTACGATATAGTATCTCGTTCCCACGACTTAACTATCTCGTGGCCACGAATAAGTAACTCGTGGCCACGACTTAGTACAGTACAAATTTGATTTTTTTTCTGTAAAATAAAATAAATATAATTTGGCTTCACAAAAATATGTGTGCTTTAAATCCTTTACACTGTAAGTGGGCAGTATGAATATACATGTATAGTAATTATTACAAAAAAAAAATATGGAAGTTTCTTTTAAAGACAGGCACAACTTTACTTGACCCGTAATAAGAAAAAGCAGACTCCTATACATTATGTGTATGTGTTTTTTATTTAAAAAAAATATATTTTAGTAAGAATGTTATAGATTTTCAATAAATTTCTGTGATAAAAATATCTTACTGAAAGATGTGCATAGTATATCATTAAGCCCAAAATGTATGCGAATGTGGTGGTGTGTGCGGGATGTTCTGATCTATAATCAGACACACATATGCCCAACATTTGAGCCGCGTCACGACAAAACCAACATAATGGGTTTGCGACCAGCATGGATCCAGACCAGCCTGCGCGTCGTCGCGCAGTCTGATCAGGATCCATGCTGTTCGCTTTCCAACTCTTTTACAAGTAGAGAACCTGATAGCGAACAGCATGAATCCTGATCAGACCGCGCGGACGCGCAGGCTGGTCTGGATTCATGCTGGTCGCAAACCCATTATGTTGGTTTTGTCGTGACGCGGCTCATTTGTAATTGACTATGCACATGTTACAAAAAAAAACAACTTCCTTCTTTCCTTATTTATACATGTTTATTTTAATGTGTTACATACCTATTCGACTTAAGTTAAAAGGCCAATAATTTTTGCTTTTTAATGTCCAAGTCATTAGATAAAGACCTTCGCAGTACCTAGGCCGGTGCTTAACAACTGGATGACAGCATAATATGTTTTGGTAAGGGAGTACACTAAGAAGACTATTGCATGAAACTGACACGTATATATTCCATCCCAGCTCATGAACGTATATTTGGGGGTAGGTGCAGCCCTTAAACCAGGGCCTGAATCCGCCACTGTACGTATAACTGCACCCCATTGAATAACAGTTTACGAGCATATTTTTTCTATTAGACTGTATACATAATTATATAAAATTATATTGCATAATCCTTTACTACTTGTATTTAATTTCTTTCAACTGCAATTTATGTATTAAGCGCTTACTACGTATTTTATTTAAATATACATGTACGCAGTATCTATACGGAAAATTCCGATGATAGGCGAATCGTGGAAAAATTCCGTTGATATCGATAACAGAGTTCTCGCCCCTTAACAGTTCACAAATCGCGACATAGTTTTTTTGTTTATCATAATGTAAGGTGATCAAACATAATCCACAAAGCCTCGGACACCGAGCTTTATTAAGCATAAACACTGAATAATGGATATAAGCGAATCCATCAGGGAACAAAAAATAGTCAATTTTAAATTACTTTTACATTTAAAAGTAATACAAAAAAACTAAACCGTAAATGGTTTGTATAGAGCATGAAGAAAGGTAACTTATACATAAAGGTATATGACGTTAACATTTTAGTATTCCAAATGGCTTCTTCCAGTTTCATAGTTATCACTCAATGAAAGAATTGGTCACTACGAAATGTTTGAATGCAATAATGAAAAATGGAATCCAGCATAATGCAAAGTTTAAATATCATAAAGCAAGATGGACTTAAGCATAATGCAAGTTCTAATATCATGTAGCAAGATAGAATTAAGCATAATGCAAGTTCCAATGTCATCAAGCAAGATGGAATCAAGCATAATGCAAGTTCCAATGTCATCAAGCAAGATGGAATTAAGCATAATGCAAGTTCCAATGTCATTAAGCAAGATATAATAAATGCATTAATTCTGTTCCATAGTGCTACACTGTTTGTAAAGTCCCATCAACAGGTAAGGGACAATAAATTGTTAATATTGCAAAGATGGTTTTACAGCCTTTATAGAAAAGTGATTTTTTTCAAGAATTTTCTTTAAGATATCATCCCAGTGAGTAATAGTCGGGGAAAAAACAGCAGCATGACTGTCATAGTGTGATACTCAAAACTGAATGCAAAGGAACATGTTTCAAGTGAGCAAATCTCATACTCTTGTCAAAGATGTCAATTATTCAACAAGATAACTAATTCCGAAATTGTGAGGGGAATATTACCAAACTATATAGCACAATTTGGTCAAACTTTATCACTAATTCAGAATGTGGGGAAAGAAAGTTACTAAAACGTACAAATATGTATAGCAAAAATGGTCAAACTATATCATTCAAATTCTATTCATTTTTTGTGTGGTTATTCACAAATGTTAGATATATTTGTTAGTCATGTTCCATGCCCTTTTTGTTCCTTATTAAATGTAAATAACAAGAAACAAAATGCTTTCAAAGGTACACTTTAAAGGTTTAATTAACTTACTTTTGGCCTCCTCTAGATTCCATATTTTTAATGCCCCTGACATTGACCCTGCAACAACCATTTCCTCATTCTGTCCGAACCTCACAGAATCCACTGGTGTTGTATGACCTGCCAGACTCTGTAATATACAAATTTACATCATGATTTACAGTTTTCTACTATCCCTATGAACAGAACAAGAAATACTGTAACAAACTATTGCTTAACCAGGGCACATGCTGTCAGTTGCCATGGTTGCCATTTATGATTATTTTATAAAGTTGGCAAGTATTTTTTATTTTATTTTTTTTTAAATTTTGTCTTTGTTTTTCATTATTTTATAATCACCCGCTATAAACCAACTGTGTTTGTTGTCAATCATGGAACCATGAAAAGACTGATGAAGTTTTGGCTATCAAAATTTTCTAAATTTCTAATTTCTAAATTTTTTATTTTTTAAAATGTTGGCTATCAATTATTGTAACAAAGTCAGTGTGAGCCCTGCTTAACTCAAGCATGCGTATATAGTGATACATATGTACAATGACTACATAATATTACACTTTTTTTTTTACATAATTTTTATTACCTTTGCTTGGCATATATCAGATAACATTTCACAGTGAAGTACAAATCAATCAAATTTTGTAATTACATTAACAATCTGTATGAGTAATATAAGCACTGTTATATGTAGTATGTCCACTGACCAGATGCTGTTAAAATTACATATTGGTATATCTCATGATAAGTTATGTCCCCTAACCAATAAAGAGAGAAATTATTCATCACAAATGATGCAGAATAAAAGGAAAAGTAAGCACATTAAAAAGTAATATTTACAACCAGTACAACTGGCTCAATTCCTGCTCACGCAGCTGAGCCTAGTTAGATGTACAGGCTGGCCTGGCTCGACATATGTAGTAAAGGCATTTCATGAGTGATGCTTGTATTTTTACCATGTTGAATATCTTACATGGAAATGTCAAATATTTCAATGGGGACAAAAACATTCATCATTTTAGGGACAATTTTAAATGAATAGCGAACAATGCAGACCCTGATCAGACAGCACATACATGCCAACTGCCCACAGTCAGCACTTGTTTTCATGGGTTGATTCTAAAACCATAAGCAGACCAAGGCTGCAATTTCATATAATTTTGCTGTTCTTAATGCTTCCAAGGGATCACTTTTTCCCAGATATTAATATAAGATTCCATCACATTACATGCATTATAGAAGCATTGTTCATTAATAATCCTTAAAGTTTACATAACTTAATTAAATTTAAAGCTGTGCAACTGTATATCATTATTATTACTAAAGCCTGTGTGTGGCCTATGAATTTATATATTAAATATTATTATAAGCATAAAATATTATCATTCCATCAAACTTTATATCAACTTAATTATCTACATTGGGTAATAAAACTGTTAGATATAAACCTATGGTAAATGATATAATTACGATAAATTCAGTTCATATAAACTATCCATTGAAAGATTAATTGTGAAGAAAGTTATGAGCTTTTTTTTAAAAACCCACTGAAAACATGACAATGAATTATGGCCCCTGAAATAACAATGAAACACAACAATGATCCTTAAAATGACATGTTTATATGGCAATAAAAACAACTAAATGGCCATAACCCCTAAAAGAGCAAGGAAATATGGCCATGACCCATCAATGAGCAAGGAAATATGTTCATGACACCTAAAAGAGCAAGAAAATATGCCCATGACACCTAAACTGGCAATGTTATAACCTCTAAAATGACAAGGAAACACAGCAATGACTCCTAGAAACTAAAGAAGCTCACTCCAGCCATTCTAAATTGCACTTTCATGTTTAACTCAATGAACTGTATTTTCCTGAGAGTATATCATAATGAATGACTTACCAAGTTTATCAAAGCCAGGATACTTTTTATGGACAATAACCTATCAATTTTGGAATGTGACCCAATATATCAGCTATCAAATTGCCAATTTTCTGAGCCAATATTTTTAATCATATTCCAAAGAGAAACTAGAATCTTTTTTCCAAAATGTTGGCAAAAAATTCTTATTAATCCATATAATTGTACCATGTTATGATTATTTTGTATGTGTGAGCAGTTTCACGGCATGTACAGAGAGACATTTGTTTTCAAACTTCTTACTAACCTAGGCTTAAACATTTTATCAACCTAACCTAGCAACACATCAGAGCAAGCAAAACAAAGATCCCAGAAGTAACTGAATCGCTCCTTGAAAGTTATTGACACCCATGCAATTAGTATGATTTTAGCTAAATGATCATTATACATGTATTTGAATCAAAAAATGTTTAAAAGATGAGAGATACATAAGCGTGTTCCCAATCTTACCACAATCAAGGTAAATTCCCCAACACTTTCTTCCAGTTGCTACAATGGATTTGTATGTTGTTCATTATATGGTATTTTGCCTTCAGAACAAAAATGATGATATAAAATTAATTTACAAGTAAAAATATATGCTGGCTGATCTTGGTCTGCACTGGTTGCATGGGTAGATTTTGTAGCAGTTCCAGGGGTTAACATGTTTTGAATGGGACCCAAGTTAATTAAAACAAGAAACATGGCAATGCCATGAAACCAGGTTTTCAATTATCACCATTGTAGATAAATATGTTGTAGTTGAAATACAAATACAAGCAACAAACAATGTTACTATGTGCAATGTAAATCATGAATAATGTAGGAGGTAATTTGGGCACAGAAGAAATTGTTCACTATATATTCTGTATAAGAAAAAAAAACAAAGAGCCATAATTAGGTCAAATATTGTACAATCACAAAACCCCGACAATGTGAGCCGGGGCACTTGATGACAAAGCTTCTGTGAAAGTTTGGTCAAAATCCGTTGAGAAATGTAGGAGAAGTTGAGCACAGAAGAAATTGTTCACTATTTATTCTGTATAAGGAAAAAAAACAAAGGGCCATAATTAAGTCAAATATTATCCAATCACAAAACTCTGACAATATGCGCCAGGGCACTTGATGACAAAGCTTCTGTGAAAGTTTGGTCAAAATCCGTTGAGAAATGTAGGAGGAGTTGCGCACAGAAGGAGCTGTTCACTATATATTCTATATAAAGGAAAAAAACAAAGGGCCATAATTAAGTCAAAAATTATCCAATCACAAAAGCCCCACAATATGTGCCAGGGCACTTAATGACACAGCTTCTGTGAAAGTTTGGTCAAAATCTGTTGAGAAATGTAGGAGGAGTTGCGCACAGAAGAAATTGTTCACTATATATTCTATATAAGGAAAAAAAAACAAAGGGCCATAATTAGGTCAAATTTTATCCAATCACAAAACCCCGACAATATGCGCCAGGGCACTTGATGACAAACATTCTGTGAAAGTTTGGTCAAAATCCGTTGAGAAATGTAGGAGGAGTTGCGCACAGAAGAAATTGTTTACGCCTGCCCGCCCGCCGACATACCTCAATCTAATAACCAGTTTTTTCCTTTGGAAAACCTGGTTAAAAATATTAAAATGTCTGTAATGAAGTTTTGATTGTTAAATACATAAAAGAAATTTTATTTGGGTTCTATGAAACTTGAATTCATTACCTAAAATTTTCCCTTAGGAAATAACTGCTGCAATGAAACTCACGGACCTTTCAAGTATCTACTAAATGAAAAAGCAGGCTTTACCAAGCCATAAGGTTTCAGAACTGCTATATAAAGTACTCTATCAAGATTGAAAGGCTTAACAATGCATTTTTTTTTCAATATTTACCTTTATTTTTTGTGAGTAAATCAGAACTGTGCACCAATTAAACATTGAAACATGTTATGCATTATTATTTATGCTATTATCTGCTTTAACCACTAACAACTATCATTAGCTTTTTCTACTGGATAATACATTGGATATAAAAAACATTTAGTAATGTGAATTTTATTATGTACATGGCAAAATTATATTTCAAACATGTACTTAAATTGGCACCATGCCCAACACCACTTGTTTTATATCACTTTACTATAACCTGTACTTTTTTGTATTTATTTTAAGTCACATCTACACTCTTAAGATCATTTGGAGATTTCCAGCTTTACTGGTGGAGGAAGATTTGTGCATTATTTCAGACACAAGCTGGCACCTGAATAGAACTACTGACATTCTGTAAGCTAGCCAGAGTAGCTTACCCGCACGAAAGTATCCGAAGTCTTTTGTGGGATTTGCACACACAGTGATGAGGAGGCAATGGTTCGAAGTAAATGACTGTGACCACTTGGCCACAGACGTACCTTAAAGCTTTTTCAGTTCAGCTAACCTATTATAATATATCAAATAAAAATTCAGCCAAAAGGATATTTTCTTACCATTATACAATTTGGTTTTCCAGCTGTCCATAGGTTGACTTTCCTGTCCTCCCCACCAGTCACCATTACTCTGCCAGTCTTGTGACCCATTGCTAAACAATTCACATTGGCCCCATGAGCTACAAACTCCTCTGAAAAAAACATTAAACAATCCTTTTTATCACTAACAAGGTTAAGGTAAAACTTTCCTACTGCATTACCCTGTTTAAAAAGCGTCTCTTTAGTAAATGCATGTCTCCCTGACCATTTTTCATAATGAAAGGCAAGGCTAGGGTCAAACTATCCTACTGTATATTAAACCTGTTCACATACTTCTCTAACAAATTCAAGTTTCCTTGACTTTTTTTTTGTTAAGAATTAATCAAGGGGTTCCAGTTTTCAATACTTAAAATGCTTAGATTTAGTTTGACCATATTTGGTAACACCAGTAGGTAGTAATGATACATCACATACATACAATGATACATATATGACAGTTACTCACTGTGATTCCTTTTTAAAATATAGAGGCAGTCATAACTAGTTGTTTTTTTATTAATTTGGAAAGTCAGCAGTTTAAAAGAGTACTGTAAAATATTCAGACTTAATCTTTGGCAAAGGGCAAAAGTAAAATACATTGTAAAACCAACAAAGAAATAAATTTGTTATGCTGGCAAGGCAAAATTTCTCTGCAACATGGAGTCAACTGATCATTCTTCTCTCAAAAATCATGTTGGACTGGAAGTTGGTCACTTGCAGAGAAATTGGCAATTACTGGTTTGTTATACATTACAAGAAAGCAGGTTAAGTGGATTGCCTGCCGAGATATATTAAACAAAAATATAATGTGTTTATTGGTATAAAAACCAAACAAACTATATCCACCTGGTGGCTTTTTTTTAGTTTTGCAGCTTTCTTTAGGTTTTGTAAAGTGCCATATGTGGGTACAAATGACAAATATCTGAGTGATGTTACAAACCAGTGCCAGAAGTTTAACCTATTACCGCATGAGCATTTTGTGAAAAATGGCTGTTTTCATTGAAAAGTCTCCCGTTACAAGTTCAAGTTGCTATAAAACTATAAAAACTGCTTCAATACTAATCAAACTTGGTGCAAATGTTGACTGGACCATTGCCTTTGTAACAAAATGCTCAGTCTTAAATTTCCTGTTACCATGGCAACTAGGGGATATCTCAAAATTGCCAAAAATCACTATTTTCCGTTGATTTTTTCCATCAAAATTGATTTCAAAGTGCTGCCACTTCTCAATGGATTGAGATAGAGTCAAAGGCTTTTCAGCGTTGGTTACATGTTACCTTATGAACGACTTGGGGTCATTTTTAGCCTCTTACAAGTCCAAAAATTTTTGCGATGAGGGGGACTGCCGCCCCCCTTCAAACACCCCAAACAGAAGGGGGCACATCACCCTTCTGGCAACCCCCTGATGTACCTTTTAGATGGGGGACGGCGTCGAAAAAGTGGTCACTTTTTTAATCAATATTTCTCAAACAAAAACAAGTGTTGGGGGCCTAAATTAGACATTTTTTCACCATTTGAGAAAGCAAAAAGTAGGGGGGGGGGGGGGGGGTGAAAAAGGCGAAGGCGTATATATATCTGGTAATGGGTTAATAAGAATTATGATAATTGACAATGTAATGATAACTTTTATAGAATTTGTGTTGAAGGTTATTATTGTTCATGTGCCATTTGTTTTTTTAAAACTTCAAAAATTTGACAAATTAACAATGCTGTGCAAAGGCATAATTATGTAATGCTTGAATAATCACTATTGGCCTCAGAGTCATCTCGACCCTAAACCAACTCAGCACGGGTCAACTTGTCCCATAATTACATATTACTGGTATTAATTAATTTACGTTCAAAACTTTTTACATATTTTCATTTTTACTTTCATAGGTTTATACTAATATGATACTTAGTTTACAAGTTTTATTGGTGAAAGAATTTAAATTTGTTTAGAAAGGAAGAATTTACAATTTAGATGTATCAGGGTGTTCATTAGCCATGAAATCCTGAGGGTCATTTTAACTAAGTTTTACTGACTACAAGGTCAAATCCCCATGATTTTAACAAAATTTGACCCTCCAGTTAAAATCCTGAGGGTCAAATCAGGCTTTTTGGAAATTTGAAGGGTCAAAGTCATTTCAAGGGTCAAACGGACACCCTGTATGTTTGCCTACTTCCGATATCTTTGAAGAAATGTTGTTCAATCAGCATTTGGTGTTATAAAGAACAAAAAGTGTTGAATATAATTACATTAATTGTTACAAATTTCAATCAAAAATTCCTATTTATGGATCAATCATTAAAATATATTGTCTTCATACAGTACAGATTAAGCGATTTTTGCACATTCAGCTTTGCGGACACTTTTAATGGTTAGGGAAAAATAACAGGGGACATACCATGGTCAGTCACAGTAACAAATCACCGCAGACTGGTAAAAAATCCTCACAATCCAAGGTGAAAAGTCACAGAGATTCGTGGTGATCAATATTGCATATACATGTTCACATACATGTTTACTGTAGTCTTGGTAGAAAAAATCAATTTTACACTTAACAATAACACTATCCAGTAATTAAAACTTTTTCCTGAAACAACCAAACACTAATCAATCCCATATGATTTATAAATCAACAGTGAGACTGACAGCTTAAGGTGTGTGTGATGTATATGAGTTTATTTAAACTCGCCACCGGTTGCCCATATGGGCGAGTCCTCCAGAAGAGTATTAGTCATTTCATATTTTTGGAGGATAGTGCAAGAGTCAGATACAGAAAGATACCCCAATTCCAGAAGCTTCCTCTGGTTCTTTAAAGTGCCAAGTGTTTCAGCACTCATACACAGGACCTCGATTTAAAGTCTCATCGGCAAGACTGATTAGTAATTTTGGTTGGCCAGCCCGGGAATCGAACCCACAATGTCGAGATTACAAGTCTCGCACTCTAACCGATTGAGCTATGGTGACTGGTTACAGCTTAAGGTCTTCAGCATACCCGTTTTTATACTGTGACAGGACGAACGCTGTCTCTGACAAAAAAATGTTTAAAAAGCTGCTTATAAAGGTTTGGAAGCAAGAACCAGGGGACTGACAGACAAATGAACCTTCCAGATTCAATAGAAATAAATTCTACTGGTGACAACAATAAAGCGTACATAAGTTCCTAAAAAGTGAACACTTCATTCTTGACTTTAACAGTTATAATCAACTTTTTCTCTAAGTGGTCCTGGGAACTCAGTGAAAATCAAAGAGATTGAAAACGAGTGTATAAAAAAATGAAAAATGAAATGACGACAAGGCCTTAAACGAGCTACTTACGCAGCTTCCATGCTCTTTTGGTCTGTGACATTTTAACTGTGGATATATGCTTTAAATCATACGATAGAAAGTAGTATATAACTAAATAAATGGCCTTTTAGAAGATATTTGAGTCCATGACTTCAGCTTCGACCATTTTATTGTTCACTTGCAATAGTTTGTTTCATTGGACAATGATTTAGAGAATTTTCCAAGTGACCAATCAAAAGGGCCGTTTTAACAGTGTAATCTGGGTGTTGCGCAAGCTCCAGAGTTTTACTTTTTACTACTTCCTGTTTACAATTTCAGAAGCCTTCGCAATTGAAGGTTTCAATTGTTAAAATTATGTTTTCTCTTCGAATATCAAATGTTTTTACTAAGCATTTAAGCAGAAATGTACATTACATACAGGGCCAGTCGCCAGAACCGAAAATACGAGAATATTTCTATTTTATAGATCATCAAGGCCAGGTAAAACATCTTACATAAATGGGTGTAGTCGATCAAACGTACCAAAATCAAAATGTACCCACTAGTTCATTGAATGACTGTAATTTATATTGCTGTGACTGACTGTAGTTAATATTGCACTGGCTGACTGTTATTTATATTGCTGTAGTATATATGCAATATAAACTAATGTCTGTCAGTCACAGGAATATAAATTACAGTCAGTCACATTAATATAAATTACAGTCAGCCACAGCAATATAAATTACAGTCAGCCACAGCAATATAAACTACAGTCTGTTACAGAAATATAAATAACAGTCAGTCAGTGCAATATAAATAACAGTCATTTACAGCAATATAAATAACATTCAGTCACAGAAATATATATACTACAGTCAGTCACATTAATATAAATTACAGTCAGCCAGTGCAATATAAACTACTGTCAGTTACAGCAATATAAATAACAGTCACCAGTGCAATATAAACTACAGTCATTCACAGCAATATAAACTACAGTCATTCACAGCCATTTAAATAACAGTCAGCCAGTGCAATATAAATAACAGTCAGTCACAGCAATATAAATAACAGTCATTCACAGCGATATAAACTACAGTCATTCACAGAAATTGAAATTACTGTCATTTACAGCAACATGAATTAAGTCTGTCAAAGAAATATTAATTATAGTTGTTCACAGCAATATTAATTACAGTCAGTCACAGCAATAAATGTTACAATCATTCAATACAATATATCGATTACAGTCAGTCACAGCAATATAAACTACAATCAGACACAACCGTATAAATTACAGTCAATCACAGTAATATAAACTACAGTCAGTCACTGCAATATAAATTACAGTAACTGACACCAATATAAATTACAGCCAGTCACAGCAATATAAATTACATTCAGTCACAGAAATATAAACTACAGTCAGGCACAGCAATATAAATTACAGTCAATCACAGCAATATAAATTACAGTCAATCACAGCAATATAAATTACAGTCAGGCACAGCAATATAAATTACATTCAGTCACAGCAATATAAATTACATTCAGTCACAGAAATATAAATTACAGTCAGGCACAGCAATATAAATTACAGTCAATCACAGCAATATAAATTACAGTCAATCACAGCAATATAAATTACAGCCAGTCACAGCAATATAAATTACATCCAGTCACAGAAATATAAATTACAGTCAGGCACAGCAATATAAATTACAGTCAATCACAGCAATATAAATTACAGTCAATCACAGCAATATAAATTACATTCAGTCACAGCAATATAAATTACATTCAGTCACAGCAATATAAATTACATTCAGTCACAGAAATATAAACTACAGTCAGGCACAGCAATATAAATTACAGTCAATCACAGCAATATAAATTACAGTCAATCACAGCAATATAAATTACAGCCAGTCACAGCAATATAAATTACATTCAGTCACAGAAATATAAACTACAGTCAGTCACAGCAATATAAATTACAGTCAGTCACAGCAATATAAATTACAGTCAGTCACAGCAATATAAATTACAGTCAGTCACAGCAATATAAATTACAGTCAGTCACAGCAATATAAATTACAGTCAGTCACAGCAATATAAAGTACAGTCAGTCACAGCAATATAAACTACAGTCAGTCACAGCAATATAAATTACAGTCAGTCACAGCAATATAAATTACAGTCAGTCACAGCAATATAAACTACAGTCAGTCACAGCAATATAAATTACAGTCAGTCACAGCAATATAAATTACAGTCAGTCACAGCAATATAAATTACAGTCCGTCACTGCAATATAAACTACAGTCAGTCACTGCAATATAAATTACAGTCCGTCACTGCAATATAAATTACAGTCCGTCACTGCAATTTAAGTTACAGTCAGGCACAGCAATATAAATTACAGTCAACCACAGCAATATAAACTACAATCAGACACAGCCGTATAAATTACAGTCAATCACAGTAATATAAACTACAGCCAGTCACAGCAATATAAATTTAGTCAACCACAGCAATATTAATTACAGTCAGGCACAGCAATATAAATTACAGTCAATCACAGCAATATAAATTACAGTCATTTACTGCAATTTAATTTACAGTCAGTCACAGCAATATAAATTACAGTCCGTCACTGCAATATAAACTACAGTCCGTCACTGCAATTTAAGTTACAGTCAGGCACTGCAATATAAATTACAGTCAACCACAGCAATATAAATTACATTCAGGCACAGCAATATAAACTACAGTCAATCACAGCAATATAAATTACAGTGAGTCAGTCACTGCAATATAAATTACAGTCCGTCACTGCAATATAAGTTACAGTCATTCACAGCAATATAAATAACAGTCATTCACAGCAATATATATTACAGTCGTTCACAGCAATATAAATTACAGTTGGTCACAGCAATAAAAAGTACAGTCAGTCACAGCAATATAATTTATAGTCATTCACAGCAATATTAATTACAGTTAGCCACAGCATAAGAAATTACAATCAGTCACAGCTATATAAATAACAGTCATTCACAAAAATATAAATTACAGTCTTTCACAAAAATATAAATTACTGTCATTCAAAGCAATATTAATTACAGTCAGTTATAACAATATAAATTACAGTCTGTCACAGAAATATAAATTAAAGTCACGCAATCTACTATTTGTTAAGTGGGTTATTATTAGTTACAGCCAATCAATATACTACTATTCATTCCTGATATTTTCTCTTTTCAGTTATTCTTAGATGATTCAAAGATGAAGAATTTCACGTCATGTTTTAAAGGTAATATAACTTTAACTTTAAAGTTGGTATGTGATTTAAGTATGAGGCTGTAGTCGCATGTGGCAATGCCAAACTGGATATTTTTATTATAAGTGACCAATTTTTCAATTTTGCAAAATACATACTTGAAACCTTTCTTTTTTAGTGGTGAAGAAATGTTGACCATGACCTGCATTAAAAGGTTTTTTGAGCTACACTGGGATCGGGTGGGTTTAATTGTTTCTTTCTACACATTAATTTTCTTATCTGTATTTGATGGACTTAAAATGGTTTCTTATTCATAAGTTATTGTTTTATTTCAGAAAAGAAATTCTTGGACTTCTTCTTCAAGAGACTTCGATTGAATGAAACTGGGAGATATGTGGAAGACTTCCCTTTTTTATCACCATGTGGGCGTGAACGGAACTTTATACGTTGTGATGACCGACCAATAGTTTACGTGCATTTGACAGATAATAAAGAAAAGGGTTTGAAGGATATTTTGTCATATGGATATTCAGGGAGTCAAACATTGAATGTTAAGTTCGAGCCTAGTAAAATATGCATGTTACCGGAAACCGGTCGTATATATCATCCTGCCGATCCGGATTTAGGCGGAGTTGGACTGATTAAATCGAGTATAGCTATTTCAATAAGTAAATATTTCGACTTTGAAAATGGCGAGGAGAATCCACCTACACATTTTACGTGGAACGGAGAGAAACATACTCTTAATAATGATTTGTTGTCAGTTATTAATCTAGATCCTAAAGAGGCGTGCAAAGTTTTATTTGAAAAAGAAGCATAAAATTTATATATACCTTTAAAGAAGACAAGACAAAAGTTGAATTAGAGAATCATATTCATGAATAATCATTAAAGATAATTAAATTTTGATTAAAAAATGATCTTCATTTTGAGAATAAAAATGTTCTATAAAAGTTTTTATTAAAGTGAGCATTAATAATATAAAAATTTAAGACAAAGCATTCTACCAGTTTTGAAATGAATGTCTGCATCAGAAATGAGCAGAATAATGATAAAAGTGAAAGATATGTGTTAAATTATGGTTACTATAAAAAATGTATACATTGACTTTGTCAATTTAATGAGTGCTTGAAAGCTTACTATGATAACCTAATTTTTGATAATATTTTTTGGTGCAATTTGTTATCATTTTCTCAGAGATGAATAGCATCGCATGTGTGACTAGAATTATGTACACTATGTAACCACAGCCCAGCCACTCCCTGGAAGTAGCAGGGACTTAAACTTTGGATGGTAATTAAAGGTCTTGTCTAGCAGAGACATTAAGATGTTCAAATCTCTGCTAAAATGGATATGATAATATGGACATATCACAAACCATTTTGCTGCCAAAACGCAGTCATTGCCCAGCTGAAGAAAATAGGAAACTCGGCTCATATTACACACTATCTTCCACACATCATCAGGGAATGGTGGACTGTGAATTCATTTGACTACAATGTAGTGTTGTGCCTAATCTGATTAACAAGTCATAGTTGCTGATATGAAAATGTTTTTCACTTTCACTGTGATAATTTATTTTATAAAATGATTCGGAACAATTTATTAATTTTCTTTGAAAATAAAATACCAATAAAAGTAGTCATGTGATCTTATCTTTTTAAGTAAACTTTAAAAATTCTGTTGCCATGGCAACCAGAAGAAAACTTCCCTGAAAACATTATAGCTCTACATTTCAAAGAAAAAGTAGAGCTGTTGCTATGACCAACTTGCCATCATAGGTGTTTTTTTTAATACATGTATTTTGGTAAGGTCAATTATTTCAATGCTTGAAAAGCTATTGCATTGAAACTTCATATGAAGATGCCCATTCAAGTCTTGATGAATGGTATCTGCCATACCCTTCTTCTGCTCAAATGTAAATAGGTCATGAAATAACAAAGTAGAAAACTGACCTATAAACATTGAAATTATTATAAGTGCATTCACCATGGAACTTCAAACTTTGTATGTTCACAAAAACTTTTCTCATAATTTTTAAACGCCCGTTTAAAAAACAGGTCTTATTATAGTTACCCCCTGGCTGGCAGTGAGGCAATGTCCAATACTTTGTCCGGAACATATCTGCTACACGCAAGGAGGAATTTTAATGAAACTTTATAAAAATGTACACAACTATGAAAAGCTGTGTCGCACAAGAACCAGGTCTCTAGGTCAAAGGTCAAGGTCACATTATAAAGGTCATTGAAAAACACTTGTCAGGAGCAAACTTCTACATGCATTGAGGGATTTCAATGTTACTTGGCACAAATATTCACCAAAGTGTCATGTGTGAAATTAAGGTCTCTGCAGCCAAGTTCAAGGTCAAACATTGGGGTCGAAGTACAGATAAAAATATGAAAATGTGAATTCGGACCATTTAGTTATCATTTATTAAAGGATTGAAACACAGGGTCATTAGCATAACTTTTGGTGTGAAATATTTTATTTAGGTTAATTAAATGCAAGGTCAAGGTCACTAAAGATGATAAAATATAGAAATTTTGTCCAGAGCATCATTCTCCTTCATGCATGGTGGGATTCTAATGAAACTTCATAGAAATGTTCACCAATATGAGAAGCAGTGTCACATGCTTGAACCAGTCTCTAGTTTAAATTAAAATCACACTTAGAGGTCATTGACTACAAGTGTGACACGTGTAATTTAAGTTTATATTTGCAAGGTCAAGTTCACTAGAGAATATCCAGATATTGCTCACAGAATATCTTCTATATGCATATCTATAATGCCCACACCTCTGTCAAAAGCTTTTGTGATGGGCGTTTCTTGCAACAATGTTGCCCTTGTTTCAGTTCTCAAGGATTTTCTTCAAACCTGGACACAGCAACCCTTTGCACAAGACCTTCAAGAAGATTAGACAAAACTTTACATTGAATGATAAACGACCTTGACCTTCCAGGTCAAATTTTTTATTTTTGCTACAACTGGCTACATCTTGATTGGATTGTCTTCATACTTGGAAATAACAATCATTTAAACAAGACCATCAAGTAGACCAAATAGACTTTGACCTATATTCATAGATAACCTTGACCTTTAAGTCAAGCTATTGAATTTTGCTTGAATTTTGCTGTTATTGGCTATTACTTTGTTATTTATGATTGTTTTGTCCCCATACTTGGAAGCAACAATCAATGACAATGACCTTTATTCATCAATAACCTTGACCTTGAAGGTCAAACTATTAAAATTTGCTTGATTTTTAGCTAAACTATACGAAGTTTATGGAGAGCTGACCTACTTGCCCCGGCGATGGCTTCGGCGTCCGCATCTGCGTCCAGATTTCAGATTAAAGTTTTGGTGCAGTAAAATATTTTTCACTATAACTTTGTCATTTCTTAAGGTATTAACTTCAAACTTCAAATATATGTTCCTTATTATCAACCACATCTTATGTGACAAGGTTCATAACTCTAGCACAAATATTTTCAGATTTATCTCCCCTTGAACTTAAAATTTTCGTGAAAAAATATTATTTTTTACTGTTACTTCTTTATTTCTTAGGGGATAAACTTCATACTTCAAATATATGTTCCTTATCATCATTCACATCTTATGTTACAAGGTTCATAACACTAGCACCAATATTTTCAGATTTATCTCCCCTTGAACTTAGAATTTTCCTTAAAAAATACTATTTTTTACTGTTACTTCTTT
Organism: Ruditapes philippinarum; assembly: GCF_026571515.1. Taxonomy (NCBI): domain Eukaryota; kingdom Metazoa; phylum Mollusca; class Bivalvia; order Venerida; family Veneridae; genus Ruditapes; species Ruditapes philippinarum. The sequence goes on along the minus strand of NW_026863083.1, from coordinate 73,931 downwards.
ATTTCTTAAGGGATCAACTTTATACTTCAAATACATGTACCTTATCATCATCCACATCTATGTGACAAGGTTCATAACTCTAGCACCAATATTTTCAGATTTATCTCCCCTTCAACTTAGAAATTTCCTGAAAAAACATTATTTTTTACTGTTACTTATTTATTTCTTAAGGGATCAACTTCAAACTTCAAATATTATTATTAATCACATATTATGTGTTAAGGTTCACAACTCTAGCACCAATATTGCAAGAATTATCTCCCCATAAACTTAATTTTTTTTACTAAAAAAATGTTATTTTTTACTATAACTTTTTAGTTTTAAAGGTATCTACCTCAAACTTCAAATACTTATTCCTTATCATCAATTACATTTTATGTGATAACTTAAGGTTCAAAACTCTTGAACCAATATTTACAGATTTATTTCTCTTTGAACTTAGGATTTTCTTTAAGAAATATTATAACTCTACTTTTTAAGGTATCTACTTCAAATATATATTTCTTATGATTACACACATGTTGTTTGACAAGGTTCATAACTCTAGCGTGACTATTTCCAGAATTATTCCCCTTGATCTTGGAATTTATGTTAACAATGTTATTTTTTTACCATAACTTAATACATAATTATACATAATTGATTTTTCTTTCATAGTTTTTTCTTTCTTACTGCGTCCAGTATTTTATTAGTCGAGCTTTGCTGTCTCCTGTGACAGCTCTTGTTGCTGTTATTGGATATTAATTTGTTATTTATAAACAGCAACCTTTAGAACAATGATGAAACTGGTGGTGGTATTGGTAGTTTTCACTCTGGATAATGGCAGTAAGCCACATTAATTCACCTGAGCACAGTTCAGCTACCGCACCGTTCCTGGGCAAGCTTTTAAACAGTTTACCAGTACTAGTTGCCTTCACTTTCATAAGGAACTGATAACTTTGTACATGCCAGTGCAGAGGTACAGTGCGAATGAACATAGAATGGATTTCATGATCAATCACAACAAAAGTGACCTGCACCGTCCGAGAATCGAACTAGGGTCGCCCAATTTACAGTCCAACGCTCTACCTATTGAGCTCACTGGACAGCTCAATAATCAAACTTAATTTGACTTGGACTGGTCTATGACCTTAACCTTGAAGGCCAAATAGTTTCACTGTTATTTAGCTCACCTGAGCACCAAATGCTCAAGAGTGAACTTATGGGATCACTCTGTTGTATGTCAATAATGGCGCCAAACTTTTTCTTAAAACATGCCATGGCAACTGAGAGAAAAAAAAACTTAAAAAGTATTCTTCTAAAAACCCCATAGAGCTATCTCTAGAGCTTAGATATTTAGCATGAAACACCATCTGGTGGGTATCTTCAAAGTTTCTTTATATAAAAGCCCAGCCACACAAAGATGTGACTTCTCATAGCAACCAAAAATTTCCCAAAGTAAGTATTGTCTCCCATAGCACAAACAACAAGCACAAACTTTCCATAGCAACCAGTGACTTTCCATAGCAACCAAAGACTTCTATATCAACTATTGTTTTCCATAGCAACATATAGACTTTCCATAGCAACCATAAATTGCCATAGTGACTCCCAAGCAACCAGTGACTTTGCATAGCAACAATTGACTTACATAGCAACCATTGGCTTTTCATAGCAACCATGAATTTCAATAGCTACCAGTGACTTTCAATAGCAACCACTGATTATTTCCATAGCAACCAGTGACTTTCCATACCAACAATTGACTTCCATAGCAACCAGTGACTTTCCATACCAACAATTGACTTCCATAGCAACCAGTGACTTTCCGTAGCAACAAGTGACCTCTTTAGTAACCATTGACTTTCCATAACCACATATGCCTTTCCATGGCAACTAGTGACCAATATTGCAACCATTGACTTCCATAGCGAACATTAATCTTTCATAGCACCTAATGACTTCCATATCAACCAGTGACTTTCCAACACAACCAGTGACTTTCCAGAGCAACCAGTGATTTACAAAGCAACCATAGACATCTTTAACAAATATTGATGTTCTATGGCAACCATAGACCTCTTTAGCAACCAGTGATTTTCCATAACAACATATGCCTTTCAATGTCAACCAGTGACCAATATTGCAACCATCGACTTCAATAGCGAACATTAAATTTCCTTAGCAACAACTTACTTCCATAGAAACCAGTAACTTCCCAATCCAACCAGTGACTTTCCATAACAACATATGCCTTTCCATGGCAACCATTGACCAATATTACAACTATTGACTTCCATAGCGAACATTTACTTGCCATAGCAACCAATGACTTCCATGGTAACCAGTGACTTTCCTAAGCAACAATAGACCTCTTGAGTAACCATTGACTTTCCATAACCACATATGCCTTTCCATGGCAACCAGTGACCAATATTGCAACCATTGACTTCCATAGCGAACGTTAATCTTCCATAGCAACCAGTGACTTTCCATAGCAACCAAAGACTTCCATATCAACTATTGTTTTCCATAGCAACCAGTGACTTTCCATAGCAACCAGTGATCTATATTGCTCCATGGCAAGCATTGACTTCGATAGCAATCAGTGAATTTCCATAGATTCCATAGCAAGGGATGACTTTCTGCAGCAACCATTGACTTTCATAGCAAACAGTGACTTCAAATAGCAATTACTGACTCTCACAGCAACCAGCAACCATTGACTTTCCATAGCAACTGATGACTTCCAAATATTTGCTTTCCACAGCAACCATTGACTTCTATAGTAACCAGTGGCTTTATAGCAGCCATTGAGTTTTCATAGCAAACATAAACTTCCATAGTAACGTGTGAATCTACCATTGAATTTCGTAGCAGGCATTCACTTCCAAGGAAACCATTTATTTTGTACAGCAACCAGTGACGTCTTTATAAACTATTGTTTTCCCTTAGCAATAGCAACCAGTTATGTTTTTACACTGCGCTATTTCTGATACAAAATGTGAACTTTGTAATATTAGTTTAAGATTTGTATTATACATCTACCTTTGTTTGTAGTTTTCAATATAACTTGTTACGAGTCACGAAGAGTGTTTATAATCAGGTGGGCGATATTAGGGCCATCATGGCCCTCTTCTTTATATATATAGAGGATATTTGTTTGTTTTGCATGTAAGATTGAAATATAATTTCACTGAGTGAACACCAGATGCAATATTTTCACGAGTGGCGTAGCCACGAGTGAAAATATAATAGCTGGTGTTCACGAATGAAATATATTTCAATCTTATATGACAAACAAATAAATTTTCTGTTTATTTCATGCTTTTTAAGTGATTTTAAGTATCTGATTACTGATTTTGCCGCATAACGTCGCGCATTCTCCTTTGTGACGTCATCTCATCATGACGTCACGTCATCAATTTTGAAATATAGTTCTGTTTAATTTCTCAAATTTTGTTACATTTTTTAACATGATGTATGATGACATCGACTTTCTTTTCCTAAAGAAACAAAATTTACGTATGACGGCATTTATTTCTGTCTGTTATTCCATTTAGTTATGATTTTCTTTTCATCCGCATTCAGATATAGTCCGGCTACAGTGAAAATTATATTTTATAAATTTCACTAGTGGTTTATCGGAATATAATCATCTGATATATTACAATAAAACACCGGAAAGCATGAAATAATTGGCTATAACTTTGTATGTAACGAATGGGTTGTTTTTATATTTAGAAACAACAATCCTAGGGAAAAGAGATTAAGGAAAATTGAATTGAACTTGACCTTTATTTGACCTTGGCATTAAAGCCCAAATTAGTGAATTTTACTTAAATTGTTTAAGTATGTTATTTAGTAATGGATTTTAAAAAGAAACTGACTGAATCTATATCTGATCTTGATTTAAATTACCTTGACTGTCAAGGTCAAATTATTGAATTAAACTTAAATTGTTTTTATTTATTTACAGATTTAATTCAACAATGAAATTCTTTGACAGACGCAACATTAAAAAAAGACTTTTTAAGTGACTGTCAATGTCATACTATTGTTTTTTTGGTTGAATTGTCATAACTGTCATTTATTTACGGATTAGATTCATACGAATACTTTAACTTACAACAGACATTGAGTGAATTAAGTTTGACCTCGATCTGTAAATGACCTTGATTGTCAATGACAAATATGAAATTTCGAATGAATTTTGTTCAAGAAACTGATGTTTTACAAGAATTTTTTGCTACAATATTCTTCCTTCTATGTTTTGATTGGTTTAAGAAATAAGAAAAAGCTGAGCATGGAACTCGTTATAGGTGGTGGCTCTTCTTGTAATTGAAGGTTTCTGTTGCCCTGCATGGTCCAAAATTACCTATTATTCCGTCAGAAAACGTTGCCATAATGACAATAATGGTTGTCATAGCAAAAAAGCATTTTTTTCTACATTTTCTAAAATTATATAAAAGATTTCAAGAACAGTCTTTGCATGATCCATAAGAATTTTGGTTTCCATGGCATATATATTGTGTTCTTGGGGGAAAGCGTGAAATTTTCATGCTTAAACATTCTTGAAAAAAAAATATTACAAGTTGATCTACCTTTCAAGGTTTTGCAGAATTCCCAAGTGTTTGTTATTAAAATTATCCAATTTGTTGCCATGGTAACCACGTGTGTTGACGTGCTAACATATTTACAGATCATATTGTGCCAACAGCCATCAGCCCTATTTCATGGTGTTTTAAAGGATACTTTTTTAAATAATGGATATGATCCACAGAATATATGTTTTGATTAATTTTCAACCAAAAGGAAGCTTGCCCGAAAGGTTTCAACAGTACGTTTAAAGAGTCAGTTTTATTTCCACGGGTTGAACTCTATTATATATGGATCTCCATATTGATCATCGGTTAAAAAGAATATGTGAATTTCCGATATACACATATGTGAAAGTGAAAGAAAATCATTCAAAATGTATTTTTCTCTATTTATCTATTTTAAAGAATATCGTCTATAATTTCATTTTGTATCGGATTTCCATGCATTTGTGGGGATATTCTTTCCGGTGTTTGTTTTGGCGTTTAAAAAACATGCCAAAAATAAGGAGAGAATATCACTGAACGGCCTCAGAATACAAAAAAAAATTCACAAAATCTGACCACAAAACAACGCTAATCATTAAAACAAATCCATTTTGGAATATTGATTGAGATTTGGTTCGAAACGAAGGAAAATGCGCAAAATAGTCCCGTTCAAATATCCATATGTGGCCTAGAAAACTTTCTTCAAAACTCAGGATCATATGAATATTATAATGGCCAGCCTCAAGCAACAAAGCATGATTAGTCCAACGCGTTTAAATAAACTGAAAATTATATATTGAATGGGCAGTATCTCCCCTCTAAAAGCGAGATTCTGACCTGGGACATACGATATTGTATGTTCCAATTCTGACCCAGAACAAAATGTCCCAGAATCTAGCTTTAGCATCGGTCACCATTTGTTGACGCTTAGCAAAGAATCTAGCTATGGCATCGGTCACCAATGGTGACGTTTAGCAAAGAATCTAGCTTTGGCAACAGTCACCAAATGTTGACGCTTAGAGGAGAATCTAGCTATGGCGTCGGTCACCAATGTTGACGCTTAGCAAAGAATCTAGCTTTGGCAACGGTCACCAAATGTTGACGCTTAGAGGAGAATCTAGCTTTGGCATCGGTCACCAATGTTGACGCTTAGCAAAGAATCTAGCTTTGGCAACGGTCACCAAATGTTGACGCTTAGAGGCAAATCTAGCTTTGGCAACGGTCACCAAATGTTGACGCTTAGAGGAGAATCTAGCTTTGGCAACGGTCACCAAATGTTGACGCTCGTAAAAATCGGCTCTTTCCGTGCGAAGTTGAGATCAGATTGGGAATATGTCTCATGTATTTTTCTTCCATAAAAGTATATAAATTCATTTAAAACCTTATCACTTCAAGATTCCACAAGTGTAATTCATGGAATGTTTTTCTAACAGGTTCACATATTTTCTGATTGATTATCATGCAGTGAAATTTTATAAGAAATGGTCCGCGAAAGAAATATTCTAGTCTGACTCTTACTTTCTTTCAGACAGACACTAGCGTCATAACAGAATTAAGACCACTCAAACGTTTTGAGTGTAAAACAATCAAGACATAAGAGAGGTTAATCACATGCATTTAATTATTTTAAAACTTAACTTGGCAAATTTGTAGTGTCAAGTGCATAGTGTCCGTACAATACTTGATGTAGCTTAATTTACATTTCAAACAATATCCTCGTATAATGTCTACTTACAAGACACAATTAAAATAATTTCCGCTTATTCCTATTCTTAATATTAGACATATTAATATAAACTTATATGTCTGCTTATGTCTCAACTCAAAAGCACGCTTTTTTATTTCCTAAAGAACTTAAAGGGACCCCATTGAGGTTTATTGGCAAGGTGGGAAAGGAAATAAATCTTCTAATAAGCGTGTGTACAAAATTGCATATCATTCGCTCAAAAATAATTACATGTACTGTATTCTGGTAGTGAAAAGCGGAATTCCTTTAACTCTACGTCGGCTAAGTAACGATTTACAAAGTCACAAGCTTAGATGGACATAAACTTACGTATCACCATCAATATGCCAATGGACACACATATGTCTCAGAAAAAAAGAGTTCCTCTTTAGAAAGAGCAAACATGAGTTTTGTAATGTTCAAATAATGGTTTTTGAGCATGTTAGATGCTTATTACCAGAAGGAAATAGTAGTGAAAGTGAACTTATTTGTCACAATAGTATTATAATGTAAACAAAGTAGTATTTTGACTTCGACACGAATTACTAAATGACTATAATTATTTTAATTTCCAGAAAACAATATATGGAAAATATGGTTCATGTTATTAGCCAATGAGTAACTCTTCGGAAACTTTAACAAAACGCCAACAAGATAAAGCTTTTAAGAAATAAGAATAAAGCTATTTCTGAGGTATATTGGACCTTTTATAATAACAGAATGAATTAAATATCGAATGTTTTATGTAAGTGATCCGTAACTATGATGATGATTTTTGATATCATGCACATATGGATATCTTCAGCACATGTGAAGCTCAGGTGGATTTTTTTTTTTCAATTAGTATTTAGTTGTAAGTGATGACACGCATCATTGAACCCTGGGCGAATAATAGCGTGGAAGGGAGACCACTGCGTAGAGCTTATTGCCAATAAAATTTCAAAGGGAGGTAACCATCTAGAGATAAACATATGTTACGTTCTACTACTTACTCGTGTTTAAATGTCACATCTGTGACAAGAATTATCAATTGCCATAATTATGTTACTGGAGTTCATGCAGGAGGTGATAAATATAGTTATTAACTCAAATAAGTATAGTTATTAATTTACTTCATGTCGTACATAACTACTTTAAAGCAAGCCGAGCATGTTACTATATTTTTTTTCCGGAATGGTCCGTAGACACTTTGATACCTACAGCAAAAAATATGACCAAAAACACAAGTTCCAACCCTGTATTTTGCGATTTGAGTTGTTTTTGTGTGTTTATTTATTTATTTCATTTTATTTTTCTATATAGCTCAAATGAATTTAATGATATGTATTAATATTTGGAAATAAAAGTTGTTTAATATTCATCAGTCGGGCATACTTCCTGATCGGGAAACAAGGGGATTCCCCTTCAAAGCTTCCCGATCAGGCAACAAACGTTAAAATCCTTCCCGATCGGGAAGTTTTTTTGGCCTTTTTTACGTAGTTCAAGAAAAATGATCGGTGCATAACAGTTTTCAATCCACTTCAATATGAATATCACACTTTTGTTCAGAAAAGATACATCTAAAATCCTACCGAGTCATTTTCTTTTAAAATGTCTACAATTAAAATAATCTGAAAGTGAACTTAAGTAAAGTTTTTAGATTTTACCAAAAACTCGCCACTTCCCGTTTTGGGAACGTTGCTTCCTGATCAGGCATCTAGCAAAATATTCATCATTAAAAGTTTAAGATACACTGCTTCCCAATCTGGAAGTACCTTATATTTGTAGTAGTACCTGGCCTTGATGATTAGAAATTGCTAAGCCTGGTCAGTTTTTAAAGTCATGTGGCAATAATTCAATCACGAGTGGAATATATCTGGCGAAGCTTATGTCCTTGTTAGGCGTAATAATATATATATACACATTAGCTATACTTGACGGACAGTACAAAAATCATCATTATATTACAAAAGTTTCATATTGTTAAGATTGTATAGCACATGTTGAACAACATTGCACTGAGGGAGTAATTTTTCAAAAAAATTATGCAGCTCAAATAATTAAGTTAAATTAAATGTTGACTAGAGCTCAATAAAATATTATTTTTTGGCTATAGCTCAAGACGTGTTTGCATACTACATGTGTTTGTAGTGACTGTGTCATATTTCTGTTTTCTGAAACTTAAAGTGTATAAAGCTATATATCTGATGATAAAATTATTGTTTGAATTTTAAAAAAGTATACTTCCAAAATGATTGTATGAAATAAATATGGTAATTTATTGCCTTAAACGCGAATGGCGCAAGAACAAAATCATTGCTAAACGGATAAAACCCTACTTAAAATAGCAAAACAATATTGTGTTCTTGCACAGGATTCATGTGCATTAAATAACAGAGACATTCTATGTTACATTACTTTTTTCGGGAATCAACCATATAATAATGGAACCAGCATAATTTTGCTGTGGATAAATCTTATTAAAATATTAAGATATAGAACATACCCTTTAAACCACTCTAATTTTAAAAAAATGAATAAAATATAAGATAAATAAATAAATAAAACAAGAAATATCATAATGACATATATGCCCCCTTTCTAGCTGAAATTGAATGAAATCTATCATTAGTAAGTGAAACAAAATGGAGAGTAGCTGGAATAAAATATATATTATCATATAAATGTAAATATGAGCATCTACTTCGAACATTCAAGGTTATTGTGACCTTGTCCTCTGAGACCTAGTGATCTCAAAATCAATAGGGGCCATCTACTAGTTATGAACAATTAAAATGTGAAACATAAAAACTTGATAACTTGAAAATAATGCGTAGAAACCATTCTGACATTTAACGCCTTGTGACCTTTGACCTAAAGACTTCAAAATCGATAGGGTCATCTACTAATTATAACCTATCATTAAGTGAAATATAAAAGATTTAGTAATAAATAGTTTTCAAACTAATGAACGGAAACCATTCTGACATTTAAGGACACTGTAACCTTTAAAATGGTGACCCCAAAATCAATAAGGGTCATCTACTACATATGACTAATCAACACATGAAATAGGAAAACTTTGTGATAAATACTTTTCAATATATAGTGCGGAAACCATTTAGACATTAAAGCAACGTGACCTTGACCTTTGACCTAGTGACTCCAAAATCAAAAAGGGTCATCTTCTAGTTATGACCAATCAATATGTGAAATATGAAAACTTCAAATAAAAAAAATAATGTTAAATACCAGTCAAAAATGATAATGAGCGGAAACCATTCCGAAATTTAAAACACCTGTAACTTTGACCTTTAAGCTAGTTTCAAGATAATGAGCTTAAACCATTCTGACATTTCAGGTCCCTGTGACCTTGACTTTTGACATAGTGACCACAAAATCATAGGAGTCATCTACTACATATGACTAATTAATTTGAAAATATGAAGACTTTGTGAGAGATGATGAGCGGAAACTATTCTGACATTTAGGGTCCCTGTGACCTTGACCTTTGACATAGTGACCCTGAAATCAATAGGTGTCTTCTACTATAGTTATGACCAATTAATATGTAAAATATGAAGACTCTGTGTTAAATATTTTTAAGATAATAAAAATGATGTCTACCGATGGACTGACGGACCAACATTAACATAACATAACATAACATATATTTTATTCAACATAAAATTGTATACAATTTATAGTCATACAGATATTGTGTGGACATTAGCAAGTCAATATACCCACTCTTCTTCGAAGTAGGGCATAATAAAAATAACTAGGACCGGGTGTGAATAAGAAAGTTGATGTTTGAATATTCGTTTTTCCATATTCGAATATATTCGAATATTCGTTTTTACAAAATTTAAGAAGACACCACCTATGATGCTATCATTTGTATCTGAACTGCTAGACACACCAGACTTCAAAACATGCACGACATGACTCACATGTTGATTTGTTGAACATACAACTTTATTTGTTGGTGTTGTCCCAAGCAATCTCAATCAGCAGGAAAGAATTCCAGAATAGAACGCGCTAACTTAAAGAATAAAACTTTCCAAACGGGAAACATTTAATGGTGAATATTATGCTAGATGCCTGATCAGGAAACAGTGTTTCCAAAACGGGAAACAGCTACTTCTTAGTAAAATCGTAAAACTTCACTCAAATTCACTTTCAGATTATTTTAAGTGCAGACATTTTTAAAGAAAATGACTCGGTAGGATTTTAGATGTATCTTTTCTGCACTTAAATGTGATATTCATATTAAAGTGGGTTGAAAACTATTCTGCACCGGCCATTTTTCCTGAACTACGTAAAAAAAGGCCAATAAACTTCCCGATCGGGAAGGATTTTGACGTTTGTTGCCTGATCGGGAAGCCTTGAAGGGGAATCCCCTTGTTTCCCGATCAGGAAGTATGCCCGACTGTTCATGATATTGTTTATCTGTCTTACAAAGTGTAGTTGGCTGCGGAAGGAGTGTCAGTTAAATTAAATGGTTATAAATTAAAAATGATTGCCGTCTGGGTCTGCGAGCATTCTATCTATATATCTATCTCTGAGTACTGCCAACCCCTCTCCAGGATAGTGCGCGTCGGGTGTGTTAGTGAAAGGTGTGAGAGAAAGTGAAAACATGAAAATGAACATGATCAGGACAGTGAGAGACATTGAAAACTTATATAGTCATTGTTAAAATGTTTGTATTAGTAAGGGTGAAAGAAATATTTAAAAGTAAAAACACAACAAGTCAGCTAATACTGTATCTTAACCACTGCCTGTTTGTATTGATCTAGATCAGGCAGGGTGACAATGTTCTTTGGGAGCTGGTTCCAAAGTGTGATACAGTGGGGGAAAAACGAGAACTTATGGTAGTCTGATGTAACCTGTATTTTCCTAAGAGAGATGGGATGCATGTGTCTAGTAAGCCTAGATGGAGTTTTAATAAAGGTGGAAAGGCTAATTGCTACTAGATTATGGTAAATTTTAAAAATTCTTACATATATGCCCTTAAGTATAGCCATATAAGTTTTAAGGGGAAATATTTTTCTAGCTCAACGGTCCGATTGTCCATAAATTGCTGCAGGTCCGGTTCCCCGATCAGGCACGTTAAATTTTGTTGACACAGTACTTCATACTTTGACGTTTGTTTTATATATAAATTATATTATGTAATTAAAAAATCGTTTGCTGATCGTTGGTTTTTTGGTTAAAGGTTTATGTCTCTCATCCCAAGGAACTTGGGGCCAGAGCCCTACTTTACGACCATGTTTTCACACTGACAGGTCTCAAGGTTTTAAAACTTTTTACTGAGTTCTGTCTTAAACCTCATGATATTAATTGGTCATTCTTTGGCAATTTCTGACCAATGAAATGCCTGAGATCTGAGTTTGAGCCATGAGAATTTCTTTATAACCTCGGACACTGCACATGCATCGACTCTAAAGTTGTCGAAATATGATAACGGTCAATAACAATAATGATAACAAAGATACATGTTTATGTACTAGATAGTGATAATCTATGATAACGATTTCAGATCATTGTCCCGCCACGTAATTGAATATGAATAAACAGAAGCTGAGACGTTATTTACTAATATATAGAAATATAAAATTATGTCCCAGAAGTATGAATACAAGTAGCATCTTTTTCACTAGGAAATAAGTAAACATATTAATTTCTTTATCGGCTCTTAATTAGAACTCGTGAGTCATTTGAGTAGGTCGAATTTTCTATTTATGTATATAATCTGGGTTCCAGATATAATGTATGTGAAGCATTTATCGCAATGTACAATTTTGAATTATCTTCGGTGTCTAAGTCATTTTTAGTTGCATATAAAAGGTCTACATTGAGTAATTAAAAATCCCTGCCAAAGGAATTGTATTCTGAATACAATGAATACATTCCGTCGAGAGGTTGGTGTCTGTTCTAAACATGTACACAAAAACTAACAAAAATGACAGCTATGGCGTTCCATAAAGTCGTGTAATCCAGCAATTACGAACATGATTGCGTAACAAGGTCAGCGTGTCAATTATGTATGTACGTCACGTGACATCAATGAATGAATTATATACACACGGCAAAGTATAAGGGTTTGCAGCTGGTGCGCCGCTTTAGAATATAGATGTGTTGTAGGTAGAAGAATTTAAAGTTGACTTTGTCGTTTGATGAATTTTAAGACAATACTATAAATTATGATCAGGTAAAGTACATGGTTGTAAAGTTGGTCAACTGCAAATGTTTACGTTTGTTTACTTGGCGATGGGCCAAATATTTGCTGTTGTAAAATTTGATTGGTCAGATGTTTGACTGACAGGTACGTCGATAATTGGGTTACTCCGCCTATTTACATTGAAGCTGAAAGATGGCGACGAATATTCCACATCGTGTGAATTTATCCGTGCTATTCTACGGAGGTTTAGATAAATCTACATGTGCAAAATTATTGATGGATTATTTATTGAAGAAAATGTGACAGGTGATGTGCATATGTGTTGGGACTCAGGGAAGTGGAATATTTAACTGCGTATTTGGGGCGTGTAAAGATATCCAAGGGCAGACTTGTGTGAAAACTTGTGTAATATATCGGTGTAATGTCATCTTGACTGGTCAGTGCGTACACACACCAAAATGTAATCTAAAGGAACGTATTTCGTTGTTGTAACCGCTCTACCTCATGAGTTTTATGTGTCAATGGCCAGTATATCAGATCAGATAGGGGACTTGGGTGAGCTTGGGGCATGTCCAATATGTCGTAGAATATATCAGGATCCCAGAGTTCTTCCATGTTTACATTCTTTTTGTAAAAGATGTTTAGAAAGGTACCATCAGGAAAATGGGTCATCAGAAACGTTAAAATGTCCGTCATGCCACCAAGAAGCGTCATTAAATTCCGGTGGGATAGAAGGTATCCCGTCAAGCATATTCATTTCAAACATTTTGGATGTGATGGTATCACAGGACGACTATGAGAATGGTGAACTAGAAAATGACCATCAGAACCACTGGTGTAATTCATGTGATGAAGGAAGCCGTGCAACGTCTGTTTGTAAAAATTGCCATGAGTACCTCTGTGAAAGTTGTGTGAAAGCACATCAGCGTGTAAGATTAACCAAGGACCACTACATTGAAAGATTTGGAAATCACAGATACAGACCTCAGAATATTACGCCATGTATGCCCTCTCCAATAATTTCTGCTGCCCAAGGTGATCGTCAGCAAACTCCTTGTTCAAAACATGAGCAAGAGATCCTTCGTCTTTATTGCGATACTTGTCTATCCCCTATCTGTCGAGAATGCACCATGACTGAGCATGTAGGTCATAGTTTTATCTACCTCCAAGATGCCATCGATGATTCTCGCACTGTGACAGTCAAACTGCTTGCAGATGCGAAAGCTGGCATGAAAGCTATTGAAGAAAGTCTACAAGTCACTCAGGGTATGGCTGAACGTGTCGAAGTTAGATCTCAGTCTGTTGCCACAGAGATCCGCAACATAACAAGGCGTCACATGCTAGCTTTAGAAGAGAGAGAAAGAGACTTGTTAAGAAGAGTTGAGAAAATACGACAGGTCAAAGGGAAATCTCTTCATATGCAAATGGACGACTTAAAACAAGGTTTAATGTCATTGAGCAGAACTGTAGAAAATGTTGAAACTGTGTTAAACACAGGACGTGAAATTGATGTCCTGAAAACCAAAGAAAGTATGGTCAGTGAAATACAAAAGCTTCGTTCCTTACGTGGACATTTACAACCTCATGAAGACGACAATATTTTGTTCACACCACCAGATGCAGCCCTTCATGTTGCCATCACAAAGCTTGGCTTTATTAGCAGTAGTGCTTATGCATCAAATTGTATTGCTGTTGGAGATGGTCTTAAAAGAGCCCTGAAAGGGAAAGTAGCCATATTTGTCATACAAGCAAAAGATCATTTAGGAGAACAAAGAGTTGTTGGAGGTGACCCAGTTGAGTGTGTCATACAAAGTCCAGAAGGTGCTCTATACCGTACAGAGGTCATTGACAGACAGAATGGGACATACAGTGTAACATACCGACCCCAGATTGAAGGACAGCATGCTATTTCTGTGATGATCAATGGAAAACATATACATGACAGCCCTTTCTCTGTCTCGGTTAGAAGCGGAAGAAATTACGCTGCTGTTGGGACAATGATAACACAGTTTGGTGGAGAAGGTGAAGAAGAGGGGAAGTTGTGTAGGCCATGGGGAATCTGTTATCATAAAGAAGGGTTTATTCTTGTTGCTGATCGTAGCAACAATAGGGTCCAGGCTTTCAACCCGGACGGTACATATCATCATCATTTTGGATCAGCGGGGACGCGTAACGGACAGTTTGATCGGCCTGCTGGAGTAGCCACGGATAGTCAAGGGCGTGTGATAGTAGCTGATAAAGATAATCATCGTATCCAGGTATTTACAGTCGAGGGAAATTTCATATTGAAATTTGGTGAAAAAGGGAATAAAAATGGTCAGTTTAATTATCCATGGGATGTAGCTGTTAATTCAGAAGGCAAAATTCTTGTGTCAGATACACGTAATCATCGTGTACAGTTATTTACATGTGATGGTTTGTTCATTAACAAATATGGATTTGACGGTGCTTTGTGGAAGCATTTTGATTCACCTCGTGGAGTGTGTTTCAACAATGAAGGTCAGATGGTTGTAACAGACTTCAACAACCATAGGCTTCTTGTAATTCACCCAGATTTCCACAATGCTAGATTTCTGGGTACAGAGGGAAGTGCGAACGGCCAGTTTTTGCGACCACAGGGCGTCGTAGTTGATCAAGAAGGCAATATTATAGTTGCCGATTCACGCAACCATAGAATTCAGGTTTTTCAACCAAACGGGAACTTCCTGTGCAAGTTTGGCGCGCCAGGTTCGGGTCCTGGTCAGCTTGATCGACCTTCAGGTATATGTGTAACACCTGAAGGTCATGTTCTTGTTGTTGATTTTGGTAATAATCGTGTACAAGTATTTTAAATGCTTACGCCCTTATAAAGGGCCAGCTTACTGCCTTGCTCAGGTTCAAACTCAGGTTTACCCTGCGTTAACTCTTGTGAAGCAAATTGACATCTGTTCGCCAAAGGCATATTTGTTAAAGTCTGCTCAGGGAAAATAACTTAAAAGTGCACCAGGTTAATTCCTTTCACCACTTTGGAGAAAAAAAAATATATGACTGTTTATGCGTGTGTTCTTATATATGTTAAACATGTTTAGTATATTACTATAATAAGATTTTGTATGTGTCAGTTATAATTATAAAAAATTTGTTAGATGTTTGGTTCTTGTATGTATCATGAAAGGAATTAATTTGGTTCACTGTAAACAATAATTATTGTGAATATAGATTTTATATATGTATAATATCACTTTTTTTCTGTTTTTTTTTATGCCTAGATTTTTTTTCCTTCATAAAAGTGTACTATTTCTGTAGATATATTACATAGTAATAATAATTATATATATTACTAAACTAAACATCACTTTTAAAAAAGTGTAATTAATTCATCATTTTCGCTGGTATATTATTATATATCTATGAATAGTTCGAAAAATATAATTTGAAATAGTCAAAATATGCCTTCCCACTGCCTAATTTAGTGATAAGTTGAAGTGTAATACAATTCATATATATATAATATATATCAACATTATCTTAAAATATAACCTTTTGCCTGTTTTTAGAAATGATAACTTAAGAAAATCCTTAAAACTTGAAAATATTACAAAATAATGTTAAAAATAGGTACTTGGTCTTCTAAGCTTCGGGAAGAAGAAAAATTTTTTTTTAAATAACTTATTATGAAGAGACTATTTTTGGACAATTGATGGAGTTTGGTTTTGCTTGTGATATTTGATGGAATGATATTTGTACTTTTATTGTGTATTGATTGCTACATGTTGAAATACTGATTTTAAATCAACCATTTTTCAATTGAATGTTATACATCGGGAATTTATTTTAGTTGAGAAGAACACAAAAATCAGGAGAATTCCCTCTGTTTATTAAGGACATAAAAATATGGGGCATAACAGTTAAGTTGAAAATTTTGTAGTGAAAATTTAAAAAAAAAAGAGGAGTTTTAAAGAGACTTGTCTCTAGTCAACATTTATAGATCAAAAGATTATGAATAGTAACTTTTCAATGAGTTTTCTGTGGATTTTTCATTAAGGCATTTAGTGCTTTCTTTATGTTTTTCACTTAAAAGTTTTATATATTCCTGTTTTTTGGCACAAGAAATAGATGTTTATTGAAACACAATCTACCTTTTTTTAACATGATCAAAAATCAAATTTCCAACAGTTCATGACCTAGGAGCACATGTTTAATTGAACAGCTCTTTGTAAGATGATACCAGTTTCATTCACATGTTGAAGGGGGGAAACCAAAACTTATGTGGGTCCGTTTTGACCTTTAACTGGTTCCTGTTGACCTACCTCAAGGTTCATGTTAGTAAATCAGTCACATGTGTGTGTGAAATAAATGTATTAACTGATTTTTGTTCTGCATTTAGGGTTTTTGTTTTGTTAGGGAAGGTAATAATACTAGTACCTGAATATTAGGAAAAGAGTATGGCTTAATTTTTGTGTGTATCTTTTAACCAATATCCTTAAAGGCTTTGATTTTTTTGTTGTTAAAAAAAAGGAAACAAAATTCATTAAGGGTGGTATTGTAAGCTCAAATATATATGATCAATTAATTCTGACTGCAAAATATTTTGGATGGTGAATTTCCCTTGACAGCATTTCATTCAATATAAAGCAGTAAAAACTATCTATTTTTTTGCAGAAACACAAGACAAATTCAAAAACCAATGTTAAGTTGTAAGTAATTGGATAACTCCTTAGGGTAATGATTGCACTTATCTAAAAGTCAATTTATATCTAATATATTGTATTTCAGTAATGGGACTATAAAAGCTGGCAAATTTGTGTTCTTTACTTTGCAAAATTCTAGTTTTACGTATTTATTTGGTAAAGAAAATTTGAAATTCATGATTGATTTTTATGCTGATCAGATCTTCAGTTCATGCTTTATCTCCTTTCCTGTAGCTGAACTAGATCTGTCCAAATGGTCAGTTTGTTTGCTTGGCTGGTTGCCAAATATTTGCTGGTTAATGTATAGTTGTGTGGTCAGTTATGTAACTAACAGTACTTGACCAGTGGTGTAAACATGATACAGATCAATGGTCAGTTGTTAAGCTACACTATTTGCATAGGTCAGTACACTTTGTGGGAGTGGACAGGTTGTAATGTGTATTGGCTGTAGGATAAACAGTCATGAAGTATAGATGTAGCATGATAATTTGGCAGTTATAGTAAACTACTTTTTCCAATGATCCATAGATTATATTAAGAAAAGAGTGAGCTAGACAGATTTTCTTGTGGGGCTTATCTTATCTTCGAATTACATGTAGGGGCTTAACTATAGATAACTGATTTAAGTTTTTGTTTAAATAATACATTGCCCATGTAAATACCTTGATATTCTGTATTTAATAAAAATAAAACTATTTTTTCAGTATTACTTTATAACATAGTTTAGATTTGATTTAACAGCTTGAAGAAATACTTGATTATCTTTTCCAGTTTCTTAATTGCTTATAGTTTGGAATTTGATATATTTTATCTGATATACATGTCTGCATTTTACTATTTGTTGATGGGCCAGACTGTATATTCAAAATTATTGGTTCAGTTATTTGCTCAATTTTAAATTCCTATATAAACTTTGATTGTTTTAAATCAATTAAGATCAATATTTTTGTTAAGGTTCAGTGAGTTGTACAATTTTTTATTAATATATGAACAATTATTTTCCTGCATCTATACTGGTCAAAATTTGTTGGCAAGCATGCTGGTAAACAAGTTGGCCTTGATAGGTTATTGAGATGAAAGGCATAGTATAGTGGTGATTTCCTTTGGTCAGTTAGCTGCTCTTCCTTGTACATTTATCTATACCATACTGTTTCAATATTATGAATGAATTTACTAACCAATACCATACTGTACAGTAGTTATATCTTATATAACCTATTCCATACTATAGTATCTTAATACATATTGAAAAGAATGAAAACATTATTATGAAAATAATATGGAAATGAGAAGAAAAGTCAGAAACAATATATGGCTGACATTTTGTCCCATGAAAAAAATCAATTCAAACATATTGGAGATAGTTTTATGAAAAGTGACCTTGTCACTGCTGAAAATTTTTCTTAAATGATATGGGAGTTGAAAAGCATAAAGAAAGCACGTTCATGTTTAAGTAAGGGAATAAAAACTAGGTTATAAATCCATTGAATTTATTGGCTCTTGTTATTCTGTTAAATGTTTGATCATGTATTTGAGAATATATGTGACAAGAATTATCTTTGCTTTGTTTAGATGTATCAACAAAATATAAATCAAGATGACTTCAGGCCACTATGTACATATGTCATTGAACTATTGTTTAAAAGAGTAACAAACATGCTAGTGTAGTCTTGAATTTAAAAGTGCTTGCTTTACTCTGTTAACCCTTAGCCAGATGCTGGCGACAACAGGTTCTACACATACAGCCAGTGCAGACCAAGATCAGCTTACATATCCGTGCCATCTGATCATGGTCTGCACTGTTTATTATTCAGTTAGTTCATTTTTTTATAATTTCCAAAGAAATGATAAATGGTTTTGTTAAGATTGAAAGATGGACAAATTCATTTAAGATATTTAATTAGAGGGGTAAGGGTAAATTTATGCTAAGGGGGAAAATGAATTGACTTTTGCTTTGAAAATTTGAGAAACACCAGCATTTCATTTTTCTTACCCCCCCTCCCCCCACAGACACACAGTCCCCTCTTTATTTGTTGTAATGTTACTGGAAACATACTGGAAATATTTTTTTGTTGTTATTAAATTGAAAATAATATTGAAAATACTAAGTATAATTAGGTCAGATGGATAATAAATTGGGATCTCTGTTTGAATGGTTATTTTGGGATTTGTTTGTTGTTTTTTTTGCTGTCGTAATAAAAGAGCTTCTTTTGCCTGATTGTCTGGTCATGGTCAGCAATGTTTGTTATTTAGTCTTTATATATTTTTGAAATTTTCCCCTAAAAATGATGAATGGTTTAGGCCAGATTGAATGATTGACAAGTCCATTTAAGATTTGAAGAGTGGGAAGGGTTAATCAGATTATTTGTGATTTCTCACTATATGTTAACAATGGTAATTGATGGTTTGGTGCGAAATGGTCGTAACTCCTTTGAATTTTAATTTACTCGATGTACGATTCTTTCACACAAAGTCCGTCAAAATGTACATGTAAATATTTCGATTATCAGAGTAGCTTTTTAGCCAGTAAAAGTGTTTTGCTTTGTTTATTTTCATTCATTCATTGTTTGTTCATGACTTGATAATGTTTAGAACTTATTTTCGAAAAAGTAAAAGAATTTGTGACGTTCATTATTACATGTTTTTCTGTATGTATGTATTTCTTGTAAGGCTTAAAAAGTCTCGTAATCACTCGTAACCACTCGCTACCTCAAAATGTTAGATTTTCTGTGAGCTTTATTCATTCACGTAACCACGGCAAGCTATGTATATAATATTATTTGTTTGTTTGTTACACGATATTTGTTTTTGCTTATGAGTGACGATGAGTTGTTTGTATTGTTCTAACCAATGTTTTTTTCAATGTTTTGTGTGATAATTATCTAATAAGATATGCAAGTTTGTGAGGGCACGATTTATAAGACAGGATCATTATGACTACAGAATTGTTTCTTTTTTCAACTTTTAAATAATTCTTCCTACTCCAAGTTAAGCTTTTGGAAGTGTTATGGATTTGATTGCAAGTTAACATAAAAGTACAGGAAAATAAGATTTAGCATTGTGGAATTACTATGGGCTGTACAATGTAAATTTTTTTTTTATTACAATATCATAAATTTGAGATGTTTAATTTTTCTTTGGGTTTAAAGCACTACCTTTATGGCATTTAAGTTGCTTTGGGTTGAAAAACATTACTGAGATGCTTAATAATAATGTAGACAATTCTTTAGCTGGCATACAGTCCATATGTCAGTCATTTAGTAATTTGTCATTGAAATAACCTGTTATGAAGATCATGACTGTGTTACTTGTGTACTAGTAGAACCTTGTAAGGCATTGAACTCAGTGTTTGCTCATGGAAAGGAATCGGGTTATATCTAATTACACTTAAATGAAAAATTTCATCAGCTAGTTATGTAACTAATTGTCTCACATGAGAATTGGGATCTTTTCATCTCTCCAGCAGTATTGGTGTAGAGATAATTACCCCCCCCCTGACCTTTATCTTTCTTTTATTCTTTTATTAAGCCTGTTTCAAATACAATCAAGTTTGTTTTTTTCTGTTTTTTTTTTAAGGTTTAACTCAATTACCCTGTATTGACTAGTGACTTTACTCACAATTCACCATTATGGAAATGGTATGAATTTTTCAAGGCTGATGTAGTTTGCAGATATCTCAAAATTTTCAGCCTGAAATTCACCATGGACATTTTCCAAGCTCCAATCTGGGTGGGTCCATCAGATAAATGGTTTTACTGAATAGAAGAGCCATTCTGCT
The DNA here is from genome assembly GCF_026571515.1 of Ruditapes philippinarum. NCBI lineage: Eukaryota > Metazoa > Mollusca > Bivalvia > Venerida > Veneridae > Ruditapes > Ruditapes philippinarum. The sequence continues at coordinate 53,029 of NW_026863083.1, read as the reverse complement.
GCATGGTAATTTGGTTATACAATTCTCTCAAAATTTATTGCCTCCAAGGTTTAGAGGCTATTCAACATTGTTAGAAACTTGTGTAATACTCTCTAAACACTCTGTAATTAAATTGTCATACTCCTGTATCTGATTTCAAATTATGTCATCATTTCAAACAGGTTAGTTATTTTGACTGTGGTTATTGCCAGCTTTTTGTATCTATATTGTGTTTCTGTCTCTTAAAAAAGAAAGCTTGCTTTGAGGTATGATTATATATAAGCTTGACCTTTGCTTTTTGATATTTAAGGAAATGGCTTCTTATGTTATTTGCTTGGCCTTTAATCTGAATATACTATGTTTAATAATGAAGGGTCATTAATTGGCTATAATTGTGAAGGTAAAGATTTGGTAATTGAATTGAAAAAAGTGTTTTATAATAGGTCTGTATGTATTAAGCAGTCAAATTATTTCTTATATATTTTAAAAATGTTTTGCAGACAAATTGCTAGAAAAGTCTTGGTTTCTTAATTGCTTGATTTTCTGAGAATAATAAATCTGCTTCCTTAAGTGCTTTGTTACCTCAGACACAAATCAGTTTCCTTAAATGTTTGATTTGCTTGATTGTGTCATATTTTAATGCTCAGGAATGAAGAAATCCTAGAAATCTTCCTATTTCACCTTTATGGATACCTTTATATAGTTTTGAGTGGCATGGCTCTGACAACTGTACTAATTGAGAAGGATGATGAATTATTAATTAAACATTTCACAACAGTAAACTTATTGACTTGTGTGATGGTCTTTTACACAATATGATTTTGCAAATAGTTTCCTGAAGGAGAAAAGTAAATATCTTCATTTGCAAAACAAAAATTCAGAATTCATTGTCAATATTAATCTAGAAAGAATGTTTTCAAATTTATAACTGAAGCATCATTTTTGCTAATATAGGTAGGCATGATTACTTGTGTTTCTAACTTGTTTGGCATTAACCAGAGAAAGCAGAATATGGCAGGCCTTTGTTTTTCCACCAACTTCAAGCTAGTTATCTCATGACTTTACTTTACTGTTGGGGACTTAGTTATTTGGTTTTTGACATTGACATCCAAATTTTAAGCCCCTTTTATACCACAATTTTTTTTATTGTTTATTAACCATCAACATGCTGGAATGGAAAGTGATAAGCCTTTGCCACCAGTATAGAGCCAGGCCAGACTGCACATCTTTGTAGTCTGACAAGGTTCTATACAGTCCGTAGCTCAAGTTTTCTTATTTTGATACTGAACTCCCTTAAACTTTGAATAGACTGTTCCATTTTCAAAGCAGGGCAAATCCAATACACAAATTTCAGGTGGGTAAGGGTTAACACACTTGACTCCATATTTTACTCATATATAGGACTGACCGCTCATAAGTTGGGGATCCAAGCACGAAAAAAGTCATTTCATGATATAAGCAATATAGAGTTATATTTGTTGTGCGTCATATACTATTTTCATATATATGGTAACACATACTGTGTTTAAAACACGTTTCTTTTTCATTATCAGAGATATATAATTATTTCAAAGTTGGGCTTATTTTTTTATATATATAAATTTGAGCTTTTTATTCAATAAAAGAGCTTTTAAGCTTGTACCTCATCATCATTGCTACCTCAGCCTGTTTGTACCTCAATCTGATGTTTAACAAATACTTTAAAATAGTCCATCTGTTAATGGACACACCTCCAGAAAGTATAACCTGCTTTTAAAGGGGCATGCCTCAATTTGGATGTGAAATTTTTCTTAATTTTTTTCTATTCTTCTTTTCAAATATTTATTGGCACAAATAAGATAGGTAACTGTGAAATATGATTTGTGTATATAAACTTATACTCTATTGCACGGATTAAAATTGTATTTAATTTAATTTTCATACAAAAACAATGTTTAATGATGTGACAAAAGTAGTTGTTATGTTGTTTTTGATTTGTTTAAATTTTAACAACCATGTAAGTGTTTCTTATAAACACATACTACCTCAAATGCTCTAAAACACTATTTCTTTTTCATACTAGTGGTGAACAGGGCTGACCAAGACCAGCTTGCAAATCTGTAGCATTTGATCATTATCTGCACTGTCCAATCAATACTTCTTTAAAATTGAATTAAAAAAAACAAGATGATGAAATTTTTTCTTATATTGAAAGATGGTCAAGTATGTTTAAGTTACTATGTGTTACAAGGGTGGGTTAACTATATTATAGACATTTCTGCTATGTATAATGAGAAATTTAGACTCATTTATAAAGGCATGCCCCTTTAAAGCTGTAATGATACAGTACAAATGTACTATTGCATATTTAAATCATATTTAAATATATATATAAAAAAGCTTTAAGGTTCTGTGTTTCTGTCTTGCTTTTTTAGAAGTCTTCAGCAAATCAGAATTTAGTGCTTTGCTTGAAACATATGTAAGAAAATTAATCTAAGATTACTTCGAATTCATTTTGAGTATCAGTCTGGATTTTCAAGCATTTGATTGGATAATTGATGTCAACATTTTCTTAAATTGACCAATGGCATGCTTGCATTAGGAGACTGGTTTGTAATTTGAATTTAGCGTAATTCTTGAGATGCTACATAGAGATTTAAAAAAAAAAAATGTGTTGAGGGTTTTTCATGAATGATAAAAACTGAAATATGTGATTGAAAAAGTATGTTATTGTTTATTTTTTCTGCAATAATTATGAAGAGACATTTTTGACACAGGAACCTTATTTGTTATCTATATAAAATCAGGTCATTATATTCTACCTTCAATTATGATTGGCCAAACTTGTTGACCAATGACATGTTTGCAATTCCAGTACCATCAGACACTGATTCAGTCATTAAAAAGTCAGTTTACAAAAAGAAAATTATTTTCCTCCCCTCAAAGACAATACCTCGTTTTATTTACATTTTATTTTCAAAATCATAGGGCTGAATATGTAATGTTTACCTCTCTGTTTTCAGATATTTTTTATTGTAAGATACTTCCAATTTTATTTTAGTTTTGAAGATGTCTTATTATCGTATTAGATTCCCAGTTGTGAATCTTCACTGAAAGGCCAGTCTTAAAATTTATTTGCATCTGATTGGTTAATTTTAAATATTGCAGTTTAAAATAAACCAATGGGAAAGGGGTGCTATTTTTAGAATGGTCTTTGTGAAATGTTTGATATGTTGATATGATCAGGAATGAAAATATTTAGTATTTCATTTTAAAAAAATGTTTTCTGTTTACCTCAAAAATAGATTTTTTTCATTGAACTGTCACAATATATAAAAGTAAACAGTAAATGTTATCTATATTTTATTTTTCTGCTTGTGGGGAGAATATTATAAATGTAAATTATAGTGCTTTTTGTCCTGTTTGGCATTGAGAAATAAATTGACATATGGAATACTTATTGTAGAATTTACATATGGATTACTTATTGTAGATAAGTTAAGATACATTTTATGAATAAATCTTGTTAAGTAAGTTTGTCTCTTACTAATTGCCTAATTTTTGTTTAACAGATTGTTATATGGCTTGTTCTACACATGTCATATGTTACACATGTGATGTGTTATTATATGTGTTATGCTTTATATGTGTGTGTGTGTGTGTGTAATACTGCCTAAATCTTTAATATGCCTCATTGTAAAAATATGCATAGAGTGAAAAACTTGAACATGTGAAAAGTATTTTGAAGATTATTTGAAAAATATGTAAAATTTATCAGACAAATTATTGAAAAATTTGTGAAAGTTTTTGAAAACTGTTAACAAAATTTGAGAAATCTTGTTAATTTGTATAAATTAGATTCAAATAATTGATATAGTGTGGTATGATTAAACATTGTGTTAGAATTATTTAGTATATGTCATGTGTAATGCTTTGAGCATTTTTCACGGGTATTATTTTAAGATTATGCACATTTTCATTCTGTAGTTATAACAATGGCTTTTTTACCTCAGTACCCATTATGTACTTAATATATATTCATGTATTGTCTTTATGTGTAAACTGGTTAAAAGTAATTGAAAACTGGTTATACATAATTATTAACTGGTTATTTAAAATCCAAGTTAAGAATTGTAAACTGGTTATACATAGATGTCAACTGATTATTCATGGTTAAAACAGATTATTTGTAATTGTAAACTGTTATACTTGTTAACTGGTTAATTTAAATCCTAGTTAAGCATTGTAAACTGGTTATACATAGATGACAACTGGTTATTCATGGTTAAAAACAGATTATTTGTAATTGTAAACTGTTTATACATACTTGTTAACTGGTAATTTTAAATCCTAGTTAAGAACTGTTAACTGGTTATACATTGATGTAAACTGGTTATTTGTGGTTAAAAACAGATTATTTGTAATTGTAAACTGTTTATACATACTTGTTAACTGGTAATTTTAAATCCTAGTTAAGAACTGTTAACTGGTTATACATTGATGTAAACTGGTTATTTGTGGTTAAAAACAGATTATTTGTAATTGTAAACTGTCTATAGATACTTGTTAACTGGTAATTTTAAATCCTAGTTAAGAACTGTTAACTGGTTATACATTGATGTAAACTGGTTATTTGTGGTTAAAAACAGATTATTTGTAATTGTAAACTGTCTATAGATACTTGTTAACTGGTAATTTTAAATCCTAGTTAAGAACTGTTAACTGGTTATACATTGATGTAAACTGGTTATTTGTGGTTAAAAACAGATTATTTGTAATTGTAAACTGTCTATACATACTTGTTAACTGGTAATTTTTAAATCCTAGTTAAGAACTGTTAACTGGTTATACATTGATGTAAACTGGTTATTTGTGGTTAAAAAACAGATTATTTGTAATTGTAAACTGTCTATAGATACTTGTTAACTGGTAATTTTAAATCCTAGTTAAGAACTGTTAACTGGTTATACATTGATGTAAACTGGTTATTTGTGGTTAAAAACAGATTATTTGTAATTGTAAACTGTCTATACATACTTGTTAACTGGTAATTTTAAATCCTAGTTAAGAACTGTTAACTGGTTATACATTGATGTAAACTGGTTATTTGTGGTTAAAAACAGATTATTTGTAATTGTAAACTGTCTATAGATACTTGTTAACTGGTAATTTTAAATCCTAGTTAAGAACTGTTAACTGGTTATACATTGATGTAAACTGGTTATTTGTGGTTAAAAACAGATTATTTGTAATTGTAAACTGTCTATACATACTTGTTAACTGGTAATTTTAAATCCTAGTTAAGAACTGTTCACTGGTTATACATCGATGTAAACTGGTTATTTGTGGTTAAAAACAGATTATTTGTAATTGTAAACGGAAAATTATAAGGAATTTGAGCGGAGATTGCTTATTTGTCATTTTTTATTTTGATTGACTTGCATACTGAACTACTATTTGTTAAAATAATTATGTCGTGATTAGTTTCATGATTGTATTTGGAAGGTTAAGTCGATTTTTGTTTTGCTATGCTGTTTTAGAAAAAAAGTCCTTAAAAATAGTTGTGTCAATTAACTTGTAATTGAAATCTTAAAGTCAGTCTTATTTTGGATTTGAATGCAACAAAAAACCAACAGATGTTACACCATTGAAACTGTAGTTTATGTAACAAAATACTAGTTTGAAGTTGATGTAAAACCGTGAAAAAGATTGTAAATAAAACAGTACATAAAATGAATAAATAAATGTTAAATAAGTTGTCACAAACTTAAAGATATGGTTGATAGCTGCCTCAAATAATGTTGGTCCGTCATTTGTAGCGTGTTATAAATTTAAATCATCCTCAGATTTGTTAATAATAGGTTGCTTAAATGAATTAAAAAGAATTTTTACCTGTATTTTTAAAATTTATGAACAATTTTTGAGTGGATTTATGAGTGAAGTACAATTTTCATTGTGTTATATTTTCATGAAGATGTAACATTACTACATTTTATTTTTGTATCATAATTATGTATATGTTACAACTTCCTGAAACTTGTAACATATTGTTTTTCATGTTACAATTTTAACCCCGCCCTTTAATTCTTAACCTTCCAATAAACCTGCCTCCTAACCACACCTTTAAACCCGCCCCTAAATCCCCATATTGACTAGGTGGTTAGGCTTGCTGTTGATTTTTGTTTTTTTTTGCTGAGAATGTTAAATCGTGTAAATATTATGCATGTTTATCATAGATAGAAAGGTTTTGTTGGCTGCTGTTATGATTATCTCCCTTTAGAGACGGGAAAAAAACTTTATTTTTAGCAACTTGTTGATGTTAATTTGGTCAAAGACCAAATTCTCAAGATTTTGTTTTTACATGTGCGCTGTAAGCGATGGTGGCTCTGGGAAAATCTTCAAGCATTTTGCCAGACTTCTTATACGGGTATTATGCAATTGTCCTGTGACCATTTTGTTTTTTCAATTTTGTTTTTTTTTTACGGAAAAAGTTTATGCCGTTATTTTTCTAAACCATTTGATTAACGTTGCTATGTCTTTGAAAGAATGAATAAAGAAAAAATAGAGCAAATATAATTATCTGTACTACTCTTCTTATTGTTCATAAAGATAAATAATTTGAAAAATTATTGTTGTATAATATGTAAGTGCATAGGGACTCTCAATTTTCAGGGGTTATTTATTGTTTTGTTTGGTGCGTACAAAAATAAAATCTTAACTGAAAAATGTTATAAAGTAATGCCTCTTTTCAAACAAGGAGATGCACAATTGGTTGCTAATGTCAACTGATTCTAAGAACATTTCTTGTCCATAGGTCAAAGGTCAAGGAAGCCTTGAAAGAATCTTCACCATTTTTGTGAAAGGTCAAGGTCATTGACCTTGAGATAAAAAAAACAAAACAAAGTCATATTACTGATCTTATTCTTGCAATGGAGAAATGAAGAGCATTAAAAATGCTTATAACCTAGTTTGCTTAAAAGGTCATTAGGTCAATGGCAAATGTCGAAACAGTCCATTTTAAAACTGTTTTCTTTCAAAGGCAATCATTGGCATATACTTGCTTGGCAAGCGTTTTTTCAGTTTATTTCATGAAAACTGCATATTTTATGTTATTAATGTATATATTTATAGTGTTTTGAATTTATCAGAAGTTGTCGGTCATAGTAATTGGCTGTCTGTAGAATAACAATCTTTGCTTAGTTTAAAACATTTGGGACTTTTGTTTGGTTCAAAATGTTGTTTTTTTCCAACCTTAATTATAAAGGTGTATGCATGGGTTACATTTAGACATATAGCAATATAAAAACTACATAAAAGAAAATATTACATGATTATAATAGCTCTACATAGAGACCAAACTTGGTCAGTGTATATATCCTTTAGTCAGTTTCCAAAGACCAACTCTGGTCAGTAAAGTTTGACTTTCTTAGGCCATAACTCAAGCTATTCATTAGATAGTAAATGTTGATATCTGAAGCTTTTAAGGTCAAGGTCACTCACAGGTTCAAGGTTAAGTTGAATTTCAAAGGTCAAAGAAAGGTTATAGAATTTAAAAAAAAGTATTTTCAAGCCGAAATAGAATTGAATTGTTTACCGTATAAATTCAGATGGCTTCTTTGTTATATTTTTGTTATACTTTAAATCATTGCAAATAGTATTGAAGTATATTGTTGACAGAAGTTTAAGATGTTGTTTATTCTTTAAAGTGCAAGTATGCTATGCTTCATTTATATCAGGAAATTGTTTCTCAGTTTTGTTCTTAGAACTTAATAAAAGATGGAAAAAGATAGTGCTGTTAAAAAATCCTTCGAAAGGTTTTTTAAGTGTTTGTTATTGATTGACAAAATAAAAATAAGAAATTGTCAGGAACAAAAAACATCAACCATTTCATTCAGTATGTTAAACATTAAACTGGCGGTGATAAAGATTATATGCCATAATATTTCACATATGTGTCAAACACTTAAAAAAAAAGGATTTGCATTTTTTATGGTTTTTATTTTTTCGGCCTAGCCAAAACTTGTTTACATGTTTTTGATATTGTTTTCCAAGAAAAAATGTGTATTTTTTGTCATTAACATATTGCTGATAAGCCATCTGGCTTCTTTTAAAACAGTTTTTTTCAGGCTGTTGCTATTTCTGTAATCCCGGTTAACTTGCTTACTACTGCTAAAAATTCTGCCATTGTTTGCACTTGTGTTTAATTTTTTAATGATTTTCAAAGCTGAACTTTAACTTCTTGATACATAATACAGAAATTTGAATTCCTTTTATTCAGAAAAGTTATGTTCTGAAATTATACATAGAAAGTTTAAAGAAAAAAAAGGAAAAATAAAGATTTTATCTGTAATCTGCACCTGGTCTCTTGAACTTATTTTTGAAAATAAATTTATATGCCAAAAGACTGCTAAATCTCAGGCATTTTTGTAACTCTTTTGTTTTTTGGTTTTGTTGTTCTAAACACTAAACTAGAAAAAGAATTTAGATGCGCGTTTTTTTAAAAAACAGTACAATAAGTTAAAGACAGTCTATGAAAATCATTTTAAAGATTACTGTTATGTATGTAAAGGTGTATAATTTTTTTCTTGTCTTTTCTTACATTTTTTCTGTGTTTATTGATTAGTTTAGATACTCTTGTCTTGGTAGATTTTTTTCCTCCTCTGAATTTTTCCTTTTTCCAGTATTTGAAAATACGAATGAAAATGAAATATTTACGATCTATAAAACATTATTGTTCTTGTTTTTTTGCTTTTTTGACAATTTTCTGTTTGATTGATTTTTTTCCCAAAGGAATTGCACTTCTTTACTGAAATAATGAAAAAAATGTGATAAAATCCTACCCTGCTGGAACCAAATTTGATAAGTTTCTGCAGCCAGTATTGGACCAGGCCAGTTTGCATGTGCCTGCACTGCAGTATGACAAGGTTCCGTACTGTAAGCTGACTAAAATTTTCGTCTTAATATCCCTTTAAATGTTAATGGACTGTACCTTAAACAAAAGTTGGACAAGTCCATGTTAGAAATTCAGCAGGGCAAGTTCTGTCAATTAAAAAGTGGTTAATTATTATAATTCTTTTTCATGTTTTGACTTAATATTCCCATTATATTATTCTTTAAAAGCAATTCTCTTGACCAAAACAAGTTTAGGAGATCAACTATAAAAATCATTATTTTGATTGAATTTTATTAATAAGTTTTCTTTTGTTTATTTGAATAAAAAAAACCCTGGTCAATCCATGTAATTGAAAAGAACAATGTGTTTTCATTTTTTTTTTTCTAAAAAAAAAAAAATAAATTGTAACTTTTTTTTGTTGAAAATGGTGACTATTGTATGTAATGATTTACGTATGGTAGCATCTACCACTGGTTTATGGGTGAATGTTGAAAACAACGTGTATACTATCATTTTACGTTTTGCTTGTGTACTGTCAGGTTTTGCTATAAGCTTTGGAAATAAATAAATTTCTTTCCCTTACCAATGAGTTGTTTTTCTTTGGCTGCATCAGGGACCTTGGCTGCATTGAATAGGTCATTGTTTCCTTCAAGTAACCCACTTGTTAATTGCCAAGTGGTGATGAGTGGTGAAGGTAGTTGATTTCAAATCACTTGCCCCTCACTAAAAAGGGAAAAATTTGGATTCTTGCATGTGAGGAAGCTACTCAGCTAACTTGCAAAACATGGGTGGTTCTACTATTTGGGGGTGGAGGGTTGTGCCTGAAATAATCCACGGAGGTCTACTTCAACCAGTAAAGTTGCTAAATGATCTTTACTGTGTTAGTTTGACTTAAACAGAGCAACAAACAAAACTCCAAATTGATTTGTTTTTGCTGGAGTAAATACAGATTAGTGCCCACTCGATTTTATCTTTTTTACTTTATACCAGAGACAATTTAAATAATTGTCCACTCGGAATTGTCTTTGATATAACTTACACCAATACTCAGCAGAAAATACAGCCAACTTAAATGTGAAGTTTATACCACATAAAGTCTGTTGGTGTGTAGGCTACAGTATAATGTACTTTAGGGTAATAGTTTCTTGTTGCCTACTCACTTTTGAGGTATGTACGTATTGTATGGAAGATCACATGATTAACCTTTATCAGTGAAATTAGAAAGTTCTACTGCGGGAACTAAGAAGATTTAATTACTAGAAAGACCTTAAAGAGAATAAATTCCCAAGCAAACAAAAAGTAACAGAGTATTGATCTTTTAAGTTTTAGCCTGCCTCAGAAAAAGAAATATTGTTAATCAACAATATGGTTCAACATCAAAAGTTGGGACAATTCTACATAAATCAGGGAGACTTGATTTAGATATTTATATGTTCTTTTCAGTAATTTTCTCACTCTTGGATTTTTTATTTCTTTAAAGATTCTTTAACTGACTCTTATGCTTGTCACAGAGTTTTGTATACAAGAACTGCAACATTATGTAGAGTTCAAGGATATTTCTGTGCTATCAATCAACTTTCCAAGATATCTAAAGTTATTCTTTATTTTTATAATATCATCTTTTGCATATCTTTCTGTTTTAAATGCTCCAGTCAATTTTAAGTTTAATTTGATGTCACCCAGTCCATAAACCGTATACAAACCATATTTCTTATACAGACTGTTTAAATGCGACTTTCACGACATGCAAATTTCATGACAACACAAACGATAAACAAAAAAAGGAATATTAAACAGAGCATGATGTTTTGTTTAATCACTTGAAAATAATCAAACTAAGGTTTGAGATATTTCACACACTGAATAAATAAAAAAGTTATTTGAAAGCAACTTATAGTAAGAAATGACAGCAACAAAAGGGATGAAAGGATTTAGATTCCGTATAATAAAACAAGTAAAACGTGCTTTCGGGCAAAATGCATGTTTACAAACTGATTGGTCAGCCTCGGAGAGTATATGGCCCAAGGCCCACCTTCCTCAGTCTAACCAACTGGTCCATAAACTTCATATAGCCCTCATGGCCATGTTTTATTTGTTAGTTATAAACTTTAATTAAAATAGAGCTAATAATCGTACAAAAATATGATTGTCAATTTAATTCTGAGGATATTTCTTTATCATTTTTTGTATATCTTTCTGTTTTAAATGCTCCAGTCAATCTATGTAAGAAATTCAAATTTCATGTTTTTAGGCTTTTGGACCTGGGTGGAGTCCCTTTAAAAATCAATCTAAGTGGAGTCCCTTTAAAGATCAATCTTATAAAAAGAACTCAAGAAACTGTACCATGATCAATTTATTCTTTATCTTCTGTCTATCATTTTAACATAATAATGGTCAATGCACAGCCATAGATATCACAAAATTTCAACAAAACCTAAAAACAAAAGGATGTCCACAATGATTTTACATTTCTACATAGAATGTAATACTACAGTAATTTTAATAACTGTAATCCTATGGAAATAGGTGTTCAGACCTTTTTAAATAGAAAATACTGTTAAATGTATGTTGCAATATCAGATTATTGCAATTTTTGTTAGTTCATTATTCACTAAGCAACCTCTTAAACTGAAAATGCATCAACAAAGATGTTTTTGAACACAATTATTTCTTCATGTTTGTACTTTAAAACATGATAGGTGTAATTAAAACATCAGAGTAAAAAATTTATTCCATCATTATTTCAATCATTCGTGTTTCACGAATGTGTTTCATGATTTTTCTGTTCTTTTCTCATATCTTGCAACCAAAAAAATCCAAAGAATAGATCCATATTCAGACAAATTTGTTATCATGCATTACACACAATTTTGTTACAACCGTTATTCTGATTACTCTGTGGTCCAAGAACTGTTATTATTACTTCCTGGTTTGGAAGCCATTTTCATTTCCATTTTATAATCAAATCTATTCGGGGTCACATGACCAAAATGTTCTTTAATAACAAATTGAGCCACCTTCCTTCTCCCTGGAAAATACAAAAAATAAAATTTGTATGTAAAGCCACTTAAAGTAAAACAACCCATAACATGCTGAATTTTCCTAAATGGACTTGTTCAGCTTTTAGTTAGTTCTGGAAGTGTCCATTATTAAATTAAAGGAAATCTCTTCATTTTTTTTTTTTTAAATCTTAAAACACTGCCATAAAACATTTCTCAAAATTCTTTGATATATGAAATTCCCTTATATTGCCCTGACCGGGTCTATTAATTAAGGTTATCTAAAATTTCACCATTGTCTGTTTACTAATTTTAAAGAATTTAGTATTGAACTATTTACAAATTATACCAGCTGATGATTTTATCATGAGTGCCTTCCTCTGAAGAAATTTGTTGAAATGAAGATATGTTTGCTATATAATAAAAGATAAAACATACCTTCTATCAGATCTAGGTAGAGTTTAAGGAAATACATCTGGGCTGGCAAAGGTGCTCCTATAAACTTGGAACTCTGAAACAACAAAAATATAAATGCTGTTAAAGTCACAACATAATTAAATACTTAACAAGACTTGCAGTTAAAATGAGAGATTACTATCTAAGTAAGCTTAATAGTCAAGCTAGTCTGCAGATCTGCTTTATTAAAACAGATTTTATACTGTAGTCTGTAGGTTGCTTTGAAAAATGAAATCCCTTTAACACACAACAGAAAATTCAGAATTCTGAACGAGATGAGTTCATAATACAAACTTGCAGAGTGAGGACTTATGTTATAAATATCTTTTGTTCTACATACTAGAAGGTTTAGAGTCTGCTCTTAACAGCATTCAGATATATGTGTCAAAATACGAAAACAGTCTAACTTACATAATAAAGTTATAATCGTAAAGGTTTAAGTTATACCTACAATATGCATCCCCTAACTTAATGATTGGTAGTAAACAGATGGTCCTGCCTAGTCCATATATAACTAGTCTGACTGGTCTAGTCAATTATTCATATCACTTACCTTTTATTTCGCATAATTGGGCCTTAAAATTTGTAAGATTAACATGTACTTTGATAAACACATCTTTGCATACAAGATTGGATATCAAAATCTATAACTAGCAATTATTAATCACTTTAATACTTCTACTTGTATCTGATTGGTTGTTTCTACAGCACAAAAACCAAGTATTCATATTAAATAAACATGCAGCTTCAACATTCTAATTGAGCCGCGCCATGACAAAACCAACATAATGTGTTTGTGACCAGCATGGTTCCAGACCAGCCTGCACATCCCCACAGTCTGATCAGGATCCACCTTGTTCGCTATCAGTTACTCTACTTGTAATAGGGTTTGTAAGCGAACAGCATGGATCAAGACCAGACTGCGCAGTGTGGTCTGGAGCCATGCTGGTCGCAAGCGCATTATGTTGGTCTTGTCATGGCGCGGCTCAAATATGTTAAAACTATTATAATTACCTCCCCTAGATTAGCACCAGCTTTGTCATACTCTCCCCTTACTGCATGTGCTGCCGCCAAGTTATACTGTATTATTGCTTTGGCTGTGCGTGGATCTCTAGGTGTCCATGGATAGAATGCCCCTACAGAAATAAAGTTTAAATACATGTAAATTTACAAACACATTATCATTTAAAAATATTGTTACATTTTTGGATTTGGATTATTAAAGTGACATTATGCTCATATTTTCATAGTCAAGTTGAGCTGAATTGACTTTTTATTTCAAAAGATTGACTGTAAAATCGGTGTTTTGACCAACAGTTTATTTTGGAAAATGTTAAGGATAAAATTTAAAATTTACCTAAACTATAAAAAGACTGCCCCACTTTTTTTACAAACTATACGTTTCAGGTAAGTTCTAGTTGATATTTACAGATATTCCATTTTGATCCCAGGGTTATTTATTGTTTATTTGAAGTGAATTATCAGGGCTGCAGATAACATGCGTATTTGCGTAATTACCAAATTAAAATGTCAAAAAAGCGGGTGCGACAATTGGCACTGTGAGCCAACCGTAGGTCCGATTCGCTTGCAACTGGCACCGTTGGACTCGCTGGAGGACTGACTACACGGCCACCAAGTCTCATGGCCGTAGCCCAAATACCAGGCCGGCACCAAGTCGGAATTGAATTAGACCTATTTCGCTTCGTTTTTGTTTTTTTATATACGTTTGCGCTGGAAGTTTCTAAACGAAACCGGGTGCGACAATTGCCACTGTGTTCGAACCGTAGGTCCGATTCGCTTGCAACTGGCACCGTTGGACTCGCTGGAGGACTGACTACACAGCCTGCAAGTCTCATGGCCGTAGCCCAAATACCAGGCCGGCACCAAGTCGGAATTGAATTAGACCTATTTCGCTTCGTTTTTTTTATATACGTTTGCGCGCTCAAAGTTTCTAAAAAAAGCGGGTGCGACAATTGGCACTGTGTTCGAACCGTAGGTCCGATTCGCTTGCAATTGGCACCGTTGGAATCGCTATTGGATTCACTACAAAGCCACCAAGTCTCATGGCCGTAGCCCAAATACAGGGCCGGCACCAAGTCGTAATGCAATTAGACCTATTTCGCTTCGTTTTTTTCTTATATACATGTGCGCTCAAAGTTTCTAAAAAAAGCGGGTGCGACAATTGGCACTGTGAGCCAACCGTAGGTCCGATTCGCTTGCAATTTGCACTGTTGGACTCTTTGGAGGAAGCACTAGACGGCCTGCAAGTCTCATGGCCGTAGCCCAAATACCAGGCCGGCACCAAGTCGGAATTGAATTAGACCGATTTCGCTTCGTTTTTTTTATATACGTTTGCGCTCAAAGTTTCTAACAAAAAGCGGGTGCGACAATTGCCACTGTGTTCGAACCGTAGGTCCGATTCGCTTGCAACTGGCACCGTTGGACTCGCTGGAGGACTGACTACACAGCCTGCAAGTCTCATGGCCGTAGCCCAAATACCAGGCCGGCACCAAGTCGGAATTGAATTAGACCTATTTCGCTTCGTTTTTTTTTTTTTTTATACGTTTGCGCTCAAAGTTTCTAACAAAAAGCGGGTGCGACAATTGCCACTGTGTTCGAACCGTAGGTCCGATTCGCTTGCAACTGGCACCGTTGGACTCGCTGGAGGACTGACTACACAGCCTGCAAGTCTCATGGCCGTAGCCCAAATACCAGGCCGGCACCAAGTCGGAATTGAATTAGACCTATTTCGCTTCGTTTTTTTTTATATACGTTTGCGCTCAAAGTTTCTAACAAAAAGCGGGTGCGACAATTGCCACTGTGTTCGAACCGTAGGTCCGATTCGCTTGCAACTGGCACCGTTGGACTCGCTGGAGGACTGACTACACAGCCACCAAGTCTCATGGTGCGTAATGATGAAAATTATTACTTAACGCCTACATCAGGCAGATCATACTGTTTCAGACTGTTTTAACCTTTAAATCATATCAGGCAGCTTGGAAATCTCCTAGGCCAATAAACCATAAAGCATAGTAGTAAGCAGCTTTTTATTACCATACAAAACCTACAACAGTCTACAATGAAGGTCAGAAATTTTGAGTAATATACATGAACATTTGCTTTAAAACCCAAATTGGTTAGAGAGGGTAAGGTAAAAAATACAGAAATAACTCTTAAGAAAATAGAAAAAACCAAATAGATCACAAAACAAGGGGTAATCACCCAATATATACAAAATGTTATCTGTAGCCCTGAATTACAAAATTAAAAGGAATTATGGCATTAAAGACTTTCACCTGTTTACTCACTGTATTCCCTTGAATGGGCATAATGTCACTTTAATGGATAGTATTGTTACAACCAAATAACTTGAACATGTGTGTTGTGTAGCTGAGAGGTGAATGCATCAGACACGCAATCTATGTATTTCTATCATACTTAGAAATAAATAATATCAAATTTACCCAAAAAATCTAATGATTTAACTATTGTTTGTGTGTTTTCTTCAACCACAAATCTTTACAGATGTTAACATATCATTTTTTGTACAAGTTTACACATTAAAATAACCAGCACATTTCTTTAATGTTTATATAAATTTTAACACATTTATTGGTTATATCTCAGTGTTGGGCCGACCTAATCTGCTTTCCTGGATAACTAATCAGTAATTACCAATCTCACTGCAAGTAATCAAATATAATAACTACTCCTACATAATTACTGGATCAGCAGAGTAAATTAACTTGAGATTTGAGTTTGTATATGTTTGATAGACCTATTCTATGACACTGAAATGATAAAACTATAGACTATATGTTATTCTGTAATATTACCTTTAATTTCTGGTGTTTCCAGATCTTTGTCACCTTTATCTAGTTTGTCTGTTTTGTCTGAAATACAAAAATAAAGCATGTTATCAAACAAATGTACTGGGATTTATAGAAATCTACATTCCCAATAAAATCTTGTTATCTCTTTGTAACAGTTTCAAACACTAACGTAAGTAAAAACTAGTTGAGAAAGAATTTTTAGGGCTTTCAAAAATTGCAGCTTACGGTTTTGTGATGGCCATGAAAACTCTATAGCATATGGTTAAATACAGACAGTGCAGTGCTTTGATATTAGAGAATATAACACATGCTTATTTTTTCTAACACCAACAATGCATACTTTTCTTTTAATTCTTTGTTAGAATCATGAAATTGTCACACAATAAATCCTGCCTAAGACCAATGAATCATGATGTAAGTGTAGTCAATCCTTCTATATAAGTAACACTCTAATAAGCTTAAGAAAGTAAGCCACCACATAAACTGCTAGGGATTTCATACTTTTAACTGGCAGTCAACTTATCTTTGATCTTTCGAAAGAATGAAAATGGGAAACAAAGTAGAAAATTTGGCCAGACTCTATCTGGTGAGCCCTGTGCAGTATTTTTGTATTTTTAATGGTATTGAAAAAGATAGAAAGTAATCAAATTGGCAACTCAAATACAAGGTATCTATAAAGACTGTTTAAACAGCATTCAGTGTCACTTGTTTTAGCAATCATGTAAATATTACAACAAGAGGGCCATGATGGCCCTAGATCGCTCACCTGACTTATCAAACTCATCCAAACAATTACCTAGACAAGCATTCTGACCAAGTCTCATGACAGGTGAGTCAAAAATGTGACCACTACAGTGTTAACAAGGATTATACATATTTGAGCACTGCGACCTAGTTTTTACCCAGGTAATAAATATTCAAACTTGACCTAGAAATCATCAAAACAAACTTTCAGACCAATTTCCAGGATACTTGGATCAAAACAGTAGCAACTAGAGTATTAACAAGATTTTTCTATTTTTAGCTCCGGTGACCTAGTTTCACATGTGATTTCGAACTCATCCAAGCAATTACCTAGACAAGCATCCTGACCAAAATTGATGATAATTGAGTCGAAAATGTGACCACTAGAATGTTAACAAGGTTTTTCCATATTTGGGCGGTGTGACCTAGTTTTTCATCCAAGATGACCCATGTTCGATCTTGACTTAGAAATCATCAAAACAAACTTTCAGACCAATAAACAGAATATTTGGATCACAACAGTAGCCACTAGAGTGTTAACAAGATTTTTCTATTTTTAGCTCCTGTGACCTAGTTTTTCATCCGAGATGACCCATGTTCGATTTACTCCCAGCAATGACCTAGACAAGTTTCCTGACCAAGTTTGATAACAATTGAGTCAAAATTGTGACCACTAGAGTGTTATCAAAGTATTTCTATTTTTAGCTCCGGTGACCTACTTTTTCATCCGAGATGACCCATGTTCAAACTCATCTGAGCTTTCACCTAGGCAAGCATCTTGACCAAGTTTGATGATGACTGATGCAAAAATGTGACTGCTAGAGTGGTAACAAGGTTTTTGTATTTTAAGCTCCATTGACCCACTTTTTAGTCACAGATGACCCATGTTCAAACTCATCCGAGCTATCACCTAGACAAACATCTTGACCAAGTTTGATGATGATTGATGCAAAAATGTGACCGCTAGAGTGTTAACAAGGTTTTTTTATTATTAGCTCTGGTGACCTACTTTTTCATCCGAGATGACCCATGTTCAAACTCCTCTGAGCTATCAACTAGATAGGCATCCTGACCAAGTTTGATGAGGCAAAAATGTGACCGCTAGAGTGTTAACAAGGTTTTTCTATTTTTAGCTCCGGTGACCTACTTTTTCATCCATGATGTCATCTGAGCTATCACCTAGACAAGCATCTTGACCAAGTTTGATGATGATGATTGATGCAAAAATGTGACCCCAGAGTGTTAACAAGGTTTTTCTATTTTTAGCTCTGGTAACCTATTTTTTCATCCGAGATGACCCATGTTCAAACTCATTTGAGCTATCAACTAGATAAGCATCCTGACCAAGTTTGATGATGATTGATGCAAAAATATGACCGCTAGAGTGTTAACAAGGTTTTTCTATTTTAAGCTCCGGTGACCTACTTTTTCATCCGAGATGACCCATGTTCAAACTCATCCGAGCTATCAACTAGACACACATCCTGACCAAGTTTGATGATGATTGAGGTAAAAATGTGACCTCTAGAGTGTTAACAAGGTTTTTCTATTTTTAGCTCTTGTGACCTAGTTTCTCATCCGAGATGACCCATGTTCAAACTCTTCCGAGCTATCAACTAGATAAGCATCCTGACCAAGTTTGATGATGATTGAGGCAAAAATGTGACAACTAAATGTGAACGGACGACGGACAATCATCGATCCTAAAAGCTCACCCTGAGCATGCTCAGGTGAGCTAAAAAGGTGTTCTACTAGTTATGGCCAATAAATATGTGAAATATGAAGACTGTGATCAATAGTTTTCAAGATACTGAGCAGAAACCATTGTGACATTTAAGACCCAGTGACCTTGACCTTTGGCCTCAAAATCAAAAGGGGTCATCTACTAATAATGTTAATATAGAGGCAGGCCAGTCTGCATGTTCCGTGCAGTGCTGACCAAGGTCTACACACCTGACTGACTTAATTTTTATCTCAATAAAAAGCAATATATAAACAAAATACCTTGTTCTGTTTTAGTATCTGGCAGTGTAGTTGATATATCAGTGACTAGTTCCGGGTTGAGATGTTGTATACCATCAGCTATACGATCTAATGCTACCAGGGCCTCTCCCATATACATGTGGGCCAGGTAACTGAAATATGCATAAATAAAACATAATAGGCAATACATAACTTACATGCTAAATAAGTGCCACCAGGGTACAAAATTAGTTAAAATTTAAAGTGTAAAATACATACAGACCGGAATATAGGGTGAAACCATTTCTATAAAATACATTTTGATATCGGAAAAGACAAGAAATATATAAACAGATTATTCATTGACATAATTCATAAAAAGGCTAAAAATTACAACTGATTATTTCATTTTCACAGTTCAATCAAAATATTGTGTAAAGTACATTATAAATGAATCCCCAGCAGACTAGCGGTAACTGAATATACCCAAGCAACCAGTGCATAGCAAGATCAGTGCCGTCTGATGAAGGTGTGCACTGTTCACTATTCAGTCAATATTTACTTTCAATTTTCCCTAAAAATGATAAATGATTTAATAACAAGTCCATTTAAGATATTTAGGAGGCTAAGGGTTAAACAATCTAACTTACCTTTGAGCACCAGATAACTTTGGTTGTTTAAGAAGGGTTTCAGCATATTGCAGCGCCATTGTATAATCGTTCAAACATAGGGCAACATAGGAACTAGCACATAGCACGGAACATCTGAAATATAGAATTATTTTACAACCTCTGTGGAGTGCAGAGCTTAAGATAGCATGTGTATCAGTGTGAAATACGCATAGAAAATCTTAAATATGCATCATTTTCAGAAGTTTCCTATGTTTTGTCCCTTCAATAACACAGCATATTGTGATAGCTAGAATCAACTTAATAAATATTTGTCAGTGTATTAGTCATATTTGTACCTTGCATCAGTGATTAAAATATGGACTATTTGCAAACACGATAAAAAAAAACAACTCAATTTTGAGTTTAAATACATTTCTGATCTTATATACAAACATATCTATTTCACTTCAAAGCTACATATATTGCTAAATGGCCCCTGTGTTTGAGTGGTTAGGGATGCTGACTTTGATTCATTTCCTTATCACCACTGTGGGTTCAGATCCTGACCATATAGATTCATAATGGTTCATTTTCTAGCTTGCACAAGTTAGTTAGTTCCACCCATGTGTACTATAATATCTTTTATATTGAAAAATCAGACTGAAAGCAAAATAAAGACAAACAATATAGAAACTACTAACCTGAGATTGTGTACCTCTTGTGTCCTCATAGGGTTTCCAGGTGGTGCTTGTACTAAAATTGGCTCAGTGCCAAGTTTTCTGTAAATTATAAGACAGTTACGTGTAGAACATTTTACTCAATACCAGGTAATGATTCATATGAAATTTGTACTGACAATTCTAAATGATAAGAAGTTTGCAAACCTCACATTTAGACAGAAGTTAAATAATATCATAAAACAGATGTTTGGACACATTTTTGGTCATATCTCTGCAGTTGTATGAAATCATTAGTCATGGAAAAGTTTCCCTCGCCTTAGT
Organism: Ruditapes philippinarum; assembly: GCF_026571515.1. Taxonomy (NCBI): domain Eukaryota; kingdom Metazoa; phylum Mollusca; class Bivalvia; order Venerida; family Veneridae; genus Ruditapes; species Ruditapes philippinarum. Next base: position 32,572 of record NW_026863083.1, on the reverse strand, counting down.
CATGGAAAAGGCGTTGTACCAAATGAAGTAAAGCCTCACAGTTTGATGATCCTACTAGGGTCGTGACTATTTTTGCTTAAATGAAACCAGCTCTGGTTAGTTCCAGGAAAAGATCTCAAGAATGAATCAGTTAAGCTCTTAGCTTTCTATACATCCAAGCTAAAACAAAAATATCTAAAACTTTAAAATTTCATTGACTCAAGGATTAAGTACAGTTGTAAAAGTCGTGGCCAACAATCAAAAGATGGGGATAAGTCTGCTATTAAAGCATTCATGTTTACTTCAAGAACCATGCATCCATATTGGAAATATACTCAGGCCTTTGCTTGAAGGGCACAGCCATCTCCACTACAAAGACCTAATCTAGATATGTGTCCATAGCACACAGATGCCCCACATTCCACTATTTTGTCAATCTACTTACAGACAACATGATGGATGGCGAAGAAGAGAAAAACGTGATGCACAGCCCCCTAACCCCCTAGTTAGTGGGAGCATCAATAACTTGCCCAACAAATCAATCCAATATCTTATTCCAAAGCCAAAATATATTATACCCATCTTCTTTATCTTCATTTTGTTCTGCAGCCGTTGTTTCAGCAGTCACCTCTGGTAGCAACAGTAACGCGTTCCTCAAACACAGCGAGGCAAACTCTAGAGTAGCTGCCGGTATAGCTGGTGTACCAACACTGTAAAAATTAATCAGATATAAAACTGTCAAAACCAGATGTTAAGACCGTCCTTGTGCCCTACAGTACAAATATAAACATTTTGAGTTTCTTCCACGATCAATGTATAAGCAAACTCATATATCTGCCACATTTTTTCAAGTGAAATTACTAAAATATACCTCTGACCATTAACATGGGGGTTTAGAATGTATAATACAAGACTCTCCAACCTTCAATCTGAGTTATTCTATTTCAAAATAACTCATTCAAGTGACAAAGAAAACAATTCCTTTGCAAATCTTTTAAAGACAAAGTTTACATAATAATTATTTTAAAGTCAGACCTTTTTTCTGTTAATACCTCTGAAACATACAAATATCTACAAATTTTATTCATATAGCAGCATGAATTTTAGTTCTTAGATCGGATATTTTAAAACCACTGTCCTTCAACAATCTACCAGCACAATGGATGCTAACTCGGGACAAAACCATCCAAATTGAGCTTTCTAGATAGGTACATGTACATTCAAATTCTCATTTATAAACACAGAGTTGCATTTGTGAGCTAAATTTAGATACAGCTCTTTTGACTACCAGTATTTTAATATGTGTATACTGAGAAAATGCCAGAACACACCAACCTGTTTTTATCCTGGTTGACCCCGGGTCCAAGGATAAGCTTTCTATGTACACCACTTCCAACAGATCCCTGTATAACCTCCTGTCTTTTCTGTAACTTTCTATCATCTTCATTGTTCTATAATTAGAAATGTTCTATTTTTAACTCGAATAAATATACAATTTTAGTTGTAAGCAATTCTATTTTAAGTGCATAAACAAATATTTCAAGAATAAATAAATTTGGAAAACTTAATTGACACTCAAAAATAGTCTAAAGTATGCAAAATCTATTTGCCTTATTTGAACAATTAAAATTGGTTTAAATTTCAATATTAATAAATATTTGAAGTTCAATCAGAATATCTTTGCTGGTTTTTGAGAAACACAAACACACTTCAAGACAAAAACTTGACAAAGTCAAATCCAAAAAGGGGCAGAACTATGTGAAAATAATTTAACACTTACCTCCCTTTTGAGAAAATATCTTAAATTTGCTAAAGAACAAGCATTTCAAGTAAAAAACTTTTCAACCCTTTCCCTTCAGTAGTTTTTTAGATACCACACACAAAAATTTAACTACTACACTGATGCTTGGGTGAATACAATGGCTCTCCCTATTCTGGTAATAATCGAGCACAAAAATGGATAGCTGACCAATTTTCAACAGTTAAAACAGAATGCATAAAAAGTTTCCTTCACTTACCTCTCTATACGCCATGATACAACACTCGGCAAGGCGGAGCCACAAATGTGGGTTGATCTGATAAATTTGTACCGCCTCTATCAAACATTCAAATGCTGGCAGGGCCTTCCCACAATGCAACAGCTGAATACCCATATTGTACATGAGTTCAAAATGGCGGCTCATTCCTAGACAGTGCAATGGTCGTCCAGACAACGACTTGGTACCTGTTTTGTCATATTTGACTTTTGGATTAGAAGAATGAACTATCAAAAAATAAGCATCTCACAATAGCAAAACCACCTTCTGATGTTCCTGCCATACAACTGACTGTCAATAGAGATATTCCGGAAGTATGCAAATGAGAGTTTCTCCCTAATTAATCCAGGTGGTAAAAACAAACTTTTACAATTACACTTTGTAAATAAAATGTATAATACATTAAAAATCTGTTTTTTTACTCCGGGATTAGATAGGGAAAACTCACATTTGCCAAGTTACGGGTAATACCTATTTTAATAGTGTTAAAACAATTTAGTTTGTATGTACTTGTGCAACTGTTGTCACTTCTTTATATCACACAAGTTAAAACCATTTTGCAATCAGTAATTTGTATTCAATCTAAGTAAAAAAATGATTTATAAGTAAAATCAATCTAACACTATACAGATAATTTAAGTGTGAACACATTTTTCATTCAATCAGAAAAATTGCAAGTTATATATATATGTACTAAGCACTAGCGTTGTAAAATAAACTGATTCTTTTCAAATCTTGCTCATATATTTAGTGTTGAGGATTAAAAACTGTTTAAGCTAGTGCTTTGGGGTGAGAGAGATATAACCCTTTTGAATATCTCTCATGACTCAATCAAACCGAGTGCGTGTTTTTCAACTAATTGTCTTAATTTCACTATTCTCAAGGGACCACTCTGACCTTTCTTTCTTTTAGTCAAAAATTTATGTCCAATAACTTAATCTTGCAAGAATTATCTATAACAACAGACTAAAATTAGATTTATTGTCTCGATCAAGTAAATAAATGATACCATCACCTCCATGTTGTCTATTCTGTTGATCGGTACTTCGCCTCATTTCTCGTACAACATTCTCGTTTTCCTGAATCGCCTTGCGGAAATAAAACGCACCTAGGTTGTGTTTACGCAGGTGAAAATGTATACATCCTAAATTATTATAATGCATCACCGTCAGACATTCTCCTGTAATAGAGAATATAATTACAGACGCTGAAATAATTTTTATTCAAACCCAACAATAATTCGTTATTCTATCTTTGTTTAGTGTCTTTTTTTATCAGAAATTGGCCAAGCCTTCTCTAGTGAATGATAAGTTAAGTTTTTTTTCAGGTCAAGGTCATGGTGACATTTGACCTACTGATCTCAAAAAAAAAACAATGCAGGTTGTGATTTAAAAGTAAAACAACCCTGAAGACTGTAAACCAAAGCATTTTCTGGTGATTAATCACACGTCTTATCCAGAAACAGACATGTGCAAAGAAATATATCCCAATTATTTTCTAAAGGGACATAATCATTGCACTACAATTTTGTCATCATGCAATCAAGAGTTACCTACCTTTATCTGTATACATTTGTGGACCAGATCCCAACATTTTCATTGCTTTCCTGTAGTTTCCTCTCAAATACTCAAAATTTGCTTTTAAGAACACTACTGATGTATTCTGTATCAAAATAAAACAAAACATGGTATCAACTATTAAGTAAAGTTCCCTGATTTTCCCTTGTCTGAATTAAGATTTCTTAAACTTACATTATTGTATTTTGTTTATAAATATCTGACAACTGCTGGCCTCCTCTCATACAGCCAAACCATTCTGTTTCTTACTTTACCAAATGTATTTCTTCCTAATTTTAATGTTTAAAAAAAATGAAAAATTAATTTCAAATTTTTTCTACTTTGCATATGCATATTAATACAAACTGTTAACACATGTCAATACATTCAGATTTATATATATTTTGACATGTACAAATATGGGTACCTTCTATAGTGACCACCATGTCTATTTATAAAATTAATCATAAGTTATGTTGAAAAAAAATTGTTCAATTAAAAAGCAGCTACTTTGTGTGCTCCCTTCTGTGAGTATAAAACTGCTACAAGTAGTACCAATTTTACAGTTAATATATGTGAGTACCAGCGACTAGCTGAGATTGCTATACAGGAGAGCACTTTAAATGCATTTCCTTGAATTAAAAATGAAAATCTCTAAAATAGGAATCAAACTTACTGAAGATTGAACATTCATTAACACTTTGATTTCTCTTTTCACTGATTTCATGGACTTCATCATGATAAAACATCTGGTCTTAAACTGAAACACAGCAACAACAAAAAAATCAATAAAAAACCTAACATTTTATTGGGTTAACAGATCATAATTCATTTAACTTTTTGAAGTGATCATGTGCCATCAATGCTCTGTATTTTAGTTTAGGCGACTCAATAATACAATTTCAATGAAAGTTCATAAAGCTATATATTTTCTGCAAAAATTATTGTTTGAATTCTAAAAAGTACTACTTCCAAAATGCTTATACAAAATAAATATGGTAGTAAATTGCCTAAGAAGTAAAATTGCACATGCATGAAATCATCGCTAAATGCATATAACTCTACATACATAGCAAAATAATACTTGTTCCAGCACATTATATTCTGTTTTACACTATTCATGTGTGTAACGTCTCTTTTGAGAATTGACCAAAAGATTATGGAACCAATAGAATTCAACTGTGAGTAAATTTTTTTAAAAATATTTCTAGAGACGTAACTTTATACCCTTTAAAGGGACTTTTACTGGTCGGGGACCATCAACCGGACATGTTTTGAACATTTTTCCATACAGATTTCATACTTTCCAACTCAGAGACGTAAAAATTTGACACAGTACAGCTAGGTTCTTCTCTTAACTAACAAACTAGTTTGTTTATTTCTGATTGTATATATCTGAGGCTCCTCAAGGAGGGTATCCAAATTAGTATGATCCAAATTACCTAAATTGTCTACACTACAGTACCATGTGTCCGGACAAATATGTACATGGCGTGATTTAATTCATATAAAAGCTTGGATGTTTTAATTTTTAAGTTTAAACATGATATACAATATATCAGCAACAAATGCTGAAGTTTTGGAAATTCTATTGTTTACTTTGCAAATGATTGTAGCTGGTATATGAGATCAGGCATTTCTTTCTTTATGCCCAAACTTCAACGGCAACATTCTTAAAATAGACATTAAAATATTAATATTTATGTAGGTAGAAATAAATTTATTTACTAAATTATAGAAGAAACGTGCATTTATTGTTAAAACAAAAAGTGACTGACAACCACTGAACAAGGAAAATACTAAATTAAGCATTTTCGGGGCCGTCCGGGTTTGGTGGTTGTCTGGTTTTGGTTGTCCCCAACCAGTACAGAGAATTCTTTTTACATGATGAGGCTGGAAATTTTGCAAAATCAACATTTTACACAACATGTAATTGGGATTGTGTATTATTTGCAAATTTCTACTTTCAGTTCTGTTATATTTATATAATACTTAGTGAACAATTACTTTTAGGGAAATCTTCAACTTATGAAAATGGGAAATTTAACTGCTCATGAAATTTCTGACTTTATTCTATTCTACTACAGAGATAAGATTACCAATATTTCATGAATTAACCGAACATAAACAAGTTCATAAATCAAGAAGTTTCTTAAATCTATTTTCAATTCAAGCATTACCTAACAATGCAGAGCATAAGTATTAACATAGTAATTAATTATAAACAAATTACCACACTAAGTATAGGTTTCCAGGTCTCCCAGGATGACTCACTAGTGGGCGAACCTTCCTTACTGTCTTCTTTGCTACTTGAACTTTCCTTTTCGGCAGACATATTTTTACCGTTGAACACATTTTTTTCAATATATGTTAACAAACCCATGGCTTTTTCAGGCTGAAAGAAATAAATACATTACATACATGTATTTACAGCCATGATTTTAATGATGATGATTTTTACTATGAGTTTTACATTTGTACTTAAAAAATATCATAAATGAAATTTCAAGAGTATCATAGAAGAAGCATTTTCAATTTCAATTTTCTACAAGAATTAATAAATTGTCAACAACATTTTTGGCATCCTTCAATCTTCAACAAGGTTTAACCAATTTTCAACAAGGAATGATAAATTTGACTACCAAATGTAAAATGTTACCTGATATGTACAGAGATACAACTCAACTTGAAGAAGTAGCACTTTTTTACAGAGGGACTCATCTGAAACATAACAAATGATTATATCATATGAAGGTTAATATAACAAGGAGAACAAAATAAATCAATGATAAAGGGAATCAAAACAATTCTTATTTTAATTTTATTGATAAATTTTTGTAAATTACATAATTCCTGTATGATTTTGTTGATAAATATCATGATCTGAAAAGTTAATGTCATAGAAAGCATGAACTTCAAAATTCTGAAATTATTTATTTATTTATGTAAACTACACGAGTCCATCATGTCAGACTGTGATGATAATTGTTATCATTTGAAAATTTAGTATTGTTCATTCCTCAAGTCACAATAACTCTTTCTAATCATAAGGTTATTATCAAGCTTTTTAACACTAAGTATAAATATACCCATGCAACCAGTGCAGACCATAATTATCATTCTGTGCTGTCTAATCATAGTCTTTCTGTTCATTATTACAAGAACAAAAGTTCACCAAGTAAGACAACTGACCTTCTATAAACTAGAAGTAGATAGTTGTACATGTAAAATAGCTTTCTCATGTCAATTATTGTCTTAAATATGCTTGCGTGTGACCGAAGAGTATAAATGAAAACAGGATTTGATTGTGAGGTAAAATATGTTTTGGGGTAAGATTATATGCAATGACCAAAAGCATTGTATCACAGAGAATATTTATATTTACCTCTTCAGAGAGAGATGTGGGGGTATAGGGTCGAGAATGAAGGAAAAAAAGTTTATCTAAGAATAGAAAGTGCGAGCTTTGTTTCTGACGTAGAATGATACAATGTAGTTGGATTGCGGCTTGAGGTTGGTAAAACAATACGCTTGTCCCGATGCTGTCGGCGAAGCTTTCTGCCAGTTGCTCTAAATGGGGAGAGGGATAACATCTGCCTAAAATAGAATACGAAAAATGTAATCATTGTAGTGTACTGCTACTTTGCTAACGAGGTGACAAGAAAGTCTTAAAATAGAAATTCATTCTTTTTTTAAGCTAAAACAAGGGCATGCTTTTGTAAAATATAAGTAACAATTTTTTAATTAAGTGTCAGTGACCTGGACAATGGGTGTGTCGAGTTTCAGTACATGAAGTAAGCTAGATTTTGTGATGAGGTTTTTCTTATAGGATGGGTAGGTTCTTTTTGAAATTTTATATTAGGGAGGAGTGTTGTAAACGTAATTGTTTACATTTGACAAACAGTTGCTAAAACTTTGTCCTAAACTGCGATCAGTGCTTTGTGATCCAGACAGACAGAAGTCTGCTACAGCTTTGTTATGAACCACCCTTGGATCAGTGCCTCGCAGTGCCATCAATTTATTCATTATATTACAGCAGGATGTAAATTGTTTCCGATCAAACTCCTGCATTGCTTGAGCAGCCAGCTCTTTCTGCTGCTCTGTAACTGGTGGTGTGTCACCCATTGTGTATACTTGAAATAAACTTCAACTGAAATAAAGTAAAAACATACCTATAGTAAAATTAGTATCAGCATACATGAACCATAAGAACACAGCCATGAAGGCCAATATACAGAGCTCCAGATAGTATGCATATCAGTGTAAAATACACAGAAAAAATCTAAAATACACATCAGCAATTAGTTTCGGCACAATTTAATAAAAATACACTTGATTATCAAATTTCGTACATAAGGAAATTCCATTAAAGTAGTGTATATTTGAATATCAAAAGGCAACATTTTGATTTCAAAAAATTACAATTATCCTTCTGCTTTCTTGGATGGAAAAAATATCCTAGGAGTTAAATTGTTTAAAACATTTTAGGAATAGCTATGCATACTGACAAGGTACAACTAGCATATATGTTGAGGTTAGCTGTATGGCATTTTTAAAATAAACTACCTAACACAAGTGCAAAATACAAACTTGTGATTCTAAAAGAATATCATTAAAACCTATCAATTACAGTAGATCTATGAATTTTAAGCGGTTATTGATCAGAATTTTTTTCTTAGAAAATAACGAAAATGAGGCAAGCATTGAGAATTTCAAGCTGGTTGTTTGCTCACCATAAGGATTTCTTGTTTGGTGGATGCAATGCACTTGTTTTTTTATGATTGCATAAGAACACTAAAGAGTCAATTTACAGCAGTAGATAGATAATGACAAAGTATTTTTAATAATTATAACCCGTTAATATAACCTCGGAATTTACATTGGCTCCTGAAACTCTTGATTTCTGATTTATAAAATTATACACACATACGGCTAAAACTTTTGGCTAGTAGTATATGTTATGTATGCAACATATTACATGTATATAATTTATATCTGACCGGTTGGTATTTCCAATATTATCATTGTTCTATTTTTAGAACATAAACTACATGTATGTACTAGAAGGTTCTTAACTGTTGTAGAAAACTCATGCATTATATTTAGATAGAAACTTCTGGAATGATCTTTATTGTTGAAGTTGCTAGATTATGATTACTTGAGAACATAATAGACCTTTCTGGAAACTTCTTAGTTAATATATATAAGGAGACATTTTTCATTAATCTTATCTTTAAGTCATCAGTTACCTTTTTAGTCATCAGTGATCTTTTAAGTCATCAATATATTTGGAGTATTATACAACTTGGAAATTAAGTGATTTATTGGAGCTTGGATTATTAATTATTCTTGTGGATTTTATTGTGGGAATTTATTCTAAAGTGTTCTTGGATTTAACTTGGATTTAACTTTGCTATTCAAAAAGGATCATTCCAGGATCAGACTAGACATTAGATTTTACATTTATATTTGGACTTCAGGTATTTGTAATCATAATTTGTTATTTTATTTTTCTTTAATAATTTTTCTGTAATAAATTTGTTATTGTTACAAGTTTGTTGCTGGCTTTTCTTTCTCGTTACGCCTGGCTCGTAACAGAAATTGGGGGCTCATCCGGGAATTGAATATTTCCATTTGGGCTACATTATTGGAAATTATTACCGTTTATTTTACATTTTATTATTACCGTATTTACTCATCTGAGTTGATATCATAGTTGTTCTATTAAGTGTACCTTTCATTTTGAAATTTTTTGAAACACCACTTTTAAGTTTTAAACCAGCAGCAAGCAGTCATGTCTTTTAATTTAGAAAAGTTTGTAGCTGAACCTTCCCAGGAGATATTAGATTTGGCTAAAAAAACTGATTTGCTTGATCTTGCAAAAAAGTATAATTTATCAGAAATTAAATCTTCAATGCGTAAACAAGAAATTAAAAATCTTCTGATTCATTATTTTTGTGGATGAAGATATTTTTGGACAAGATGCACTTTCTCTGATTGTTGAAACAAACCCAGAAATTAAGATAAAAGAGCTTGAACTTCAATTTAAATTTGAACTAGAAAAAATGCAATTAGAAAAAGAAAGGGAAGAAAGGCAGTTACAGTTAGAAAAAGAAAGGGAAGAAAGACAGTTAGAAAAAGAAAGGGAAGAAAGACTGTTAGAAAAAGAAAGGGAAGAAAAAGAAAGGGAAAGGCAGTTTGAAAAAGAAAGAGAAGAGAGAGAATTTCAGTTGAAAATGAGAGAATTAGAAATCAAAGAGAGAGCAAATCAGTTTGAACATAGAATAAATTCAAAATTTGATGTCACTAAAAATATTAGGCTTGTTCCACCTTTCCAAGAAAAAGAAGTTGATAAGTATTTTCTTCATTTTGAAAAGGTTGCTGAAAATTTAAAATGGCCAAGAGAGCACTGGACATTACTTTTACAGAGCGTCTTAACTGGTAAAGCTCGTGAAATCTATATACAACTTACTGTCGAACAAAGCTCTAATTATGATAATGTAAAAGAATTAATTTCTGAAAGGTTATGAGTTAGTACCAGAGGCCTACAGGCAAAAATTCAGAAATTCTAAGAAAGAAGTGGGTCAAACCCATGTTGAATTAGCAAGAGAAAAAGAACAACTTTTTGATCGGTGGTGTCTATCTAAGAAAATAAATAAAAATCATGAAAAGCTCAGACAGCTCATGTTAGTTGAAGAGTTTAAACGTTGTATTCACTCAGATGTTAAATCTTTCTTAGATGAAAAACAGGTAGAAACTTTAGAAGAAGCTGCCCGTCTAGCTGATGATTATTCTTTAACCCACAAAGTCTCATTTATAAATAAAGGGAAGTCCACACCCTCACATTTTTAATTCCAAAAGTTCAGTTCTGGTAATTCATCTGGCTCATCTAGTCAGTCAAATACTCCCAAACCAAAGTCATCTGATGAACATAAAGGTCATAATCCCTTATCTCGTCCTACATGCAATTATTGCAAGAAAACTGGACATCTTATTTCTGATTGCTTTACCTTAACAAGAGCTGTCGGTAGGACAGCAACGCTCGACTATTCTTAGTGCTTTATAGTAAAAAAAATGCTTGATACATTTACCTCCTCCTGTTTACAGGTTGGGGTCATGATGGTGAACAAGTGTGCAAAGTTTCAAAGCCATATGTCAATGGACTTTGAAAATATTTGAACTATTACAAAAACTTTAACGTAAATTCTAAGTCGAAAAAGGGGCATAATTCTGTCAAAATGCTTGATAGAGTTACCTCCTCCTGTCTACAGGTTGGGGTCATGATGGTGAACAAGTGTGCAAAGTTTCAAAGCCATATGTCAATGGACTTTGAAAATATTTGAACTAATACAAAAACTTTAACGTAAATTCTAAGTCGAAAAAGGGGCATAATTCTGTCAAAATGCTTGATACAGTTACCTCCTCCTGTCTACAGGTTGGGCTCATGATGGTGAACAAGTGTGCAAAGTTTCAAAGCCATATGTCAATGGACTTTGAAAATATTTGAACTATTACAAAAACTTTAACGTAAATTCTAAGTCGAAAAAGGGGCATAATTCTGTCAAAATGCTTGATAGAGTTACCTCCTCCTGTCTACAGGTTGGGGTCATGATGGTGAACAAGTGTGCAAAGTTTCAAAGCCATATGTCAATGGACTTTGAAAATATTTGAACTATTACAAAAACTTTAACGTAAATTCTAAGTCGAAAAAGGGGCATAATTCTGTCAAAATGCTTGATAGAGTTACATCCTCCTGTCTACAGGTTGGGGTCATGATGGTGAACAAGTGTGCAAAGTTTCAAAGCCATATGTCAATGGACTTTGAAAATATTTGAACTATTACAAAAACTTTAACGTAAATTTTAAGTCGAAAAAGGGGCATTATTCTGTCAAAATGCTTGATAGAGTTACCTCCTCCTGTCTACAGGTTGGGGTCATGATGGTGAACAAGTGTGCCAAGTTTCAAAGCCATATGTCAATGGACTTTGAAAATATTTGAACTATTACAAAAACTTTAACATAAGTGGTTACGCCGACGCGGACACCAACGCCGATGCCGACGCCGACGCTCGGGTGACTACAATAGCTCTACTTATTCTTATCGAATAGTCGAGCTAAAAAGGAGGCAACAACAACGTGATGAGGCCAAACCCACAGGTCTTACCACTTCAAGGTCTGAACCTCAGTCTTGTATTGAAAATAATGCAATTTTGAAGGTCAAAGAACCCAAGTCTGATTCTATAATGGAGATTTATGAACCATTCCTTTCGGAAGGTTCCGTGTCACTTATCGGTGATACTTGCCCACCTACTCCTATTACAGTTTTAAGAGACACAGGAGCTTCTCAATCTCTTATTTTAGCAGATACACTGCCTTTTTCTGAGAAGACTTCTTCTGGATCTAGTGTCCTTATTCAGGGTGTAGAGTGTGGTTTTTTTAATGTCCCTCTCCATAATATTTATTTGTCCTCAGATTTGGTAACTGGGCCGGTGGCTGTAGGTATAAGATCTTTCTTACCCTTTAAAGGTGTTCATTTATTGCTAGGTAATGACTTAGCTGGAGATAAGGTAGTGGTTAATCCACTTGTAACTGACACTCCTTGTGTGGATCAGATACCTGATCCCATTGAGCAGGAAATTCCTGACCTTTACCCTTCATGTGCAGTTACTCGAGCTATGGCTAAGAAGGCCATTCAAGAAGACAATTTTTGTTCAGATATTGACTTAGCTGATACTTTTATAGGTCAGTCTTTTGATAATGAAATAAATTTTTCTCACACTCCTACTCTGCCTGAAACTCAGACAGATTTTTCAATATCTGATTTTTCTACACCAAGATCTAAAGATCAAGGTCATGATACGCTGTCAAGGTCACAGCTTATCCAGGAACAACAAAATGATCCTGAGATTTCAGTCCTTTATCAAAAGGCTTTTAGTGAAGATGAAGCTTTACAAGTCCCTGTTTGTTATTATGAAAAGAATGGGATTTTAATGAGAAAATGGCGACCACCCGATGTCCCTGCTGAAGAGGAGTGAGTGGACAGTTAATCACCAAATTGTGGTCCCTAAATCATATCGCCAGGAAATATTAAGCTTGGCTCATGAAACACCCATGGCAGGTCATTTAGGTGTTAATAAAACCTACCATAAAATTCTCAATCATTTTTATTGGCCTGGCCTTAAAGCAGATGTATCTAGGTACTGTAAATCTTGTCATACTTGTCAGATGGTTGGAAAACCTAACCAGACAATACCTAAAGCTCATTTACAGCCTATTCCTGCATTTGATGAACCTTTTAGTAGAGTTATTATTGACTGTGTAGGTCCATTACCAAAAACTAAATCAGGTTTTCAGTACTTATTAACTATTATGTGTGCTTGTACGCGCTTCCCTGAAGCTATTCCTTTAAGAAATATTAAAGCCAAAACTATAGTCAAGGCTCTTTTGAATTTTTTCACATTTGTTAGTTAACCTAAATCTGACCAAGGGTCAAATTTTATGTCTGGTATTTTCCAGCAGGTCATGCATGAGTTAGGAATTACTCAATATAGGTCTTCAGCCTATCACCCTGAAAGTCAAGGTGCATTAGAAAGATTTCACCAGACTCTGAAAAATATGATAAGGTCATATTGTTTTGACACTGAAAAAGACTGGGATGAAGGCATCCATTTATTGTTATTTGCTGTAAGAGAATCTGTTCTGGAATCTCTTGGCTTCAGCCCTTTTGAATTAGTATTTGGTCACACTGTCCGATGACCCTTAAAACTTCTAAAAGAGAAATTCCTGTCTGAAGATGACATATCTTTAAATTTACTTCAGTATGTATCGGATTTTCGAAATAGGTTGACTAATGCATGTGAGGTAGCTAGGGTTAATTTAAAATCAACACAAAGTAAAATGAAATCAAGGTATGATGAGAATGCTCAGGAAAGAAGTTTTAACCCTGGTGATAGAGTACTTGCTCTTTTACCTATACCTGGAAAACCATTACAGGCAAGATACTTTGGTCCTTATAGTATTGAAAAGAAAGTCAGTGACCTTAATTATATTATTAATACTCCTGGGAGGCGAAGGCAAAAGCAAATGTGTCATATAAATATGTTAAAAGAATATTTTGACAGAGATAGCAAAATTAGTAAACCTATATCTTTTGTAAACTCTGTTCCACAAAATCAATGTTCAATTGAATCTAATAGTTGTGAAAATTTTGAAAAGTCTGATCCTGGTTCCGCAAAGCTTGAAAACTCTGATATTATGAAAAATCTGGATGAAAAACTTGCTCACTTAGAACCGTCAAACGAGATGAACTGAAACAGCTTATTTATGAATATGAACATTTATTTCCTGATATTCCCACACGGACTAATAAAATACATCATGACGTCATTCTTGAAAACTCTGAACCAATAAAACAGCATCCATATAGAACAAATCCTGTAAAACAAAAGTACCTAAGACAAGAAGTTCAGTATTTATTGGATAATGACTTTATTGAACCAAGTCAAAGCAATTACAGCTCTCCATGTATTCTTGTACCGAAATCAAATGGAACATATAGAATGTGTACAGATTAGGGATGTCATCTGGAGCCGGAACGGCCATCCGGATATCCGAATCAAACATCCGGATACATCCGGATGTTCGGATCATTGTTATATTCTTAGATGTCTGATATGATGTAACAATTTTTTCGCGACCTTTTTCAAAGTGTAGTATTTCTTTTTTCTTCCTTTTTAATTGAATGATACATATCAAAAATCTTCCGTTATTGATTTTATTTCTCCTATATAGAATACGACTAGCTGTTATCAATAAATTTAGTGCGTGTGGTACTTACGATTTCAAATGAAATGAAAACGAAATTCACCGCCAATTGTCTGAATTCCTCAATTAGCGCTATAATACGCAATAAAATTCGCTCACATTTTTGAAAACAAAATAATACCCGTAAAAATTAAATATAATATGTTTCCATTGTTAAAAAACACGCATACAATTTACACACGATGACCTTTGACACGCGTGTAGTCGGGTTTTCAAAAGAATCTGCCAATCTTTGATGTTTGCCAGCATATAGTCCTGGCTGTTTGATTCGAATCATCAAAGAAAGTGCCGAAACTTACATGAATTACACACATTTTAAATGTACATAAAAGTGAAAAAAGAAATGTGAAAAAAAAAATGTTTTAAAAAATAATACTAAAGGAGAAAGTTATTTTGTCGGATAATTTTCGTATCAATTTCAATAAAAGCTGTGATAATTAACATATAATTCGTAAGTGCATTTCTTTATTTGCTTATTTTATTTCTGCAGATTTTTCATTGTCTCAAAATAAGGAGTCGACGGGTCGGTAAGCCGAAATATATATAAAAATAATAACCTAATTAAATATTTAAATTTTGACATAAAAAAATGTAACATCGTTGCCGATGACAGTCGCACGGGACTTAGAATATCCATCTTGAATCTTACAAAACTTAAATTTGATTAACAACATGTGTCAAAATTGACTCGTAATTATTACAGTAATTATTGATTTTTTGTGGTCTGCAGAGATTATAATGTGTATTGTCAAACTAAGGTACAATATACAATATGGTGTCAACACCATGTCTACGATTATCTCAACGCATGTATTTATCACATTTTCTCAATATTTTAAAATATTTTATACGAACATCCGGATCAGAAAATCGGCTCCGGACACCGAATCGTTATCCGAACGTTCGGATATCCGGACTCCGAATGACATCCCTAGTACAGATTATCGTAAAGTGAACTCTGTAACAAAAACTGATTCATTTCCTATACCAAGAATTGATGACTGCATTGACAAAATTGGAAAAGCAAAGTATGTAACAAAGTTTGATCTTCTAAAAGGATTCTGGCAAGTTCCACTTACTGATAGAGCTAAAGAAATATCAGCCTTTGTAACACCAGACGGCTTATATCAATATAAAGTCATGCCCTTTGGTATGAAAAACTCACCAGCAACTTTTCAGAGACTTATAAACATGGTAATATCTGGTCTACACGGATGTGACGCATACATTGATGACGCAATCATCTATTCTGATGAATGGGAGGAACATCTCAAAACAATAAGAGCATTCTTCGACCGACTTAGTGATGCTAAATTGACAGTTAATCTTGCAAAAAGTGAATTTTGTCATGCAATTTTAACATTTTTAGGACATGTAGTGGGACAGGGTAAAGTAAAACCAATAGAAGCTAAGGTCAAAGCTATCTCTGAATTTCCTGTGCCAACTTGTAAAAGACAACTGATGCGATTTCTTGGTATGGCAGGGTATTATCGTAAATTTTGTAATAATTTTTCGGTTATTGCAGAACCATTGACAAATTTGTTAAAGAAAAGAAACAAATTCATTTGGAATGACAAGTGTCAAATGGCATTTGACAGCCTTAAAGCCATACTTAAGAGTGCACCAGTTCTCTTGGCACCAGATTTTAATAAAAACTTTAAGTTAGCTGTAGATGCTAGTGACATAGGTGCTGGAAGTGTATTGATCCAAGAAGACAACAATGGTGTTGACCATCCTGTTTGTTACTTTTCTAAAAAGTTTAATGAACATCAGAAAAATTACTCTACTATAGAGAAAGAGTGCCTTGCTCTTATTCTTGCTATTCAGCATTTTGAAGTTTATCTAACTTCTTCAAAGTTGCCTGTTGTTGTCTTTAGTGATCACAATCCCCTCACTTTCTTGCATAAACTTAAAAACAAAAATCAAAGGTTGTTGAGGTGGAGCTTATTTTTGCAAGAATATAGTCTTGACATTAGACACATTAAAGGGAAAGATAATTTGATCCCTGATGCACTTTCACGTGTCTAAAACTGTTATTTGCAGTATTTTAAATTTAACATTTATATGATATGATTGATTATTTTTTGTTGTTGTTTGCTATTGTTTGTAATAGCATTTATATGATATGATTGGTTATTTTTTTTTTTGTTGTTGTTTGCTATTGTTTGTAATACACATATATATGAATGAATGTATAAAATTGTTTAACATTTCTCCTATGTTATTTGTAAGTTACATTGTTTGAATTTATGTAAAAGAAATATTCATTTCATTCATATTTCTTTTTCTTGAAGAGGGGAAGTGTTATGTATGCAACATATTACATGTATATAATTTATATCTGACCAGTTGGTATTTCCAATATTATCATTGTTCTATTTTTAGAACATAAACTACATGTATGTACTAGAAGGTTCTTAATTGTTGTAGAAAACTCATGCATTATATTTAGATAGAAACTTCTGGAATGATCTTTATTGTTGAAGTTGCTAGATTATGATTACTTGAGAACATAATAGACCTTTCTGGAAACTTCTTAGTTAATATATATAAGGAGACATTTTTCATTAATCTTATCTTTAAGTCATCAGTTACCTTTTTAGTCATCAGTGATCTTTTAAGTCATCAATATATTTGGAGTATTATTCAACTTGGAAATTAAGTGATTTATTGGAGCTTGGATTATTAATTATTCTTGTGGATTTTATTGTGGGAATTTATTCTAAAGTGTTCTTGGATTTAACTTGGATTTAACTGTGCTATTCAAAAAGGATCATTCCAGGATCAGACTAGACATTAGATTTTACATTTATATTTGGACTTCAGGTATTTGTAATCATAATTTGTTATTTTATTTTTCTTTAATAATTTTTCTGTAATAAATTTGTTATTGTTACAAGTTTGTTGCTGGCTTTTCTTTCTCGTTACGCCTGGCTCGTAACATATTGGCCTGTACAACTAGCCACTTCAGCAAGATGGCGCTTTAGCTCAGTTAATTAGACCACTGGCTGTCACTCCTGAGGTCCCCGGTTGGATCCTGGGTAACACCCTTGGGATTTTCTAGAGACACTACTTTCAGTGTTTCCCACCTAATTAGGGGTGTACTTGTAAGAAATTCAGGTAATCCTTGCGTGTATTAGTGGGCATGTAAAAGAACCAAGGGGCTTTTCAATAAGAGCTAGGGACTGGTTCCTGGATTCCCTTGTATCTCATAACTGTCTCTGAAGTGGAGAATCTCAACCCACACAAGGCCACTGGACCGGACCAGATCTCATCCAGATTTCTGAGGGAACTGGCTGCAGCCATATCACCAATGCTGACACTCATATTCCAAGCTTCACACGATCAGAGCCAAGTACCAGATGACTGGAAGGGCGCACTAGTCACACCACTATTCAAGAAGGGAGACAAGAGTAAGCCTTCAAACTATCGCCCAGTCTCGCTGACATCCATCTGTTGCAAGATTATGGAGCACATTGTCCATAGCCACGTGATCAGTTTCCTCGATCAGAACAACATCCTCTCCGATATGCAATATGGCTTTCGGAAGAAGAGATCATGCGAGACGCAACTGATCACCACAGTCCAAGACCTTGCAACGGGCCTGAACAACAAACAGCAGATCGACGCCATCTTACTAGACTTCTCCAAGGCGTTTGACAAGGTCCCCCATCGACGTCTCTCGGCCAAGCTTCACCACTATGGGATCAGAGGCAAGACTCTGGGTTGGATCAACAGCTTCCTCTCACACTGTCAACAACAAGTAGTACTCGACGGGAAGACATCCTCTCCAGCACCAGTCACATCAGGCGTCCCGCAAGGCACAGTCCTAGGGCCTCTCTTGTTTCTAGTCTACATTAACTACTTGCCGGGCAGGGTCTCCTCCACAGCACGCCTCTTTGCAGATGACTGCCTACTATATAGGACCATCAGCTCTGAGGAAGACAGCATTGCATTACAACAGAATCTTGACCGCCTACAAGACTGGGAGCAAGACTGGTTGATGATGTTTAATCCTGACAAGTGTGAGATGATTCGCATTACCAACAAGCGGAAAGTGATAACTTGGTCCTATGCCATCCATGGCCAAACACTCAAGCAGACGAACAAGGCAAAGTATCTGGGGTGTCACACTTGACAATACGCTTTCCTGGAACAGCCATATTGACGCTACTGCAAAGAAGGCGAACACAACCACTGCCTTTCTACGTAGAAACTTATCACACTGTCCACAAAACATCAAGGCGACATGTTACAAAACACTGGTTAGACCTCAGCTCGAGTATGCTTTGTCAGTATGGGACCCACACACCAAGGCCAACATCAGTAAGCTGGAGAACTGCCAACGAAGAGCAGCCAGGTTCTGCACAGGTGATTATCGTCACACCAGCAGCGTTACTGCAATGATGGAAGCTCTAAGCTGGGACACTCTAGAAGCCCGCCGTCAGCAAACCAAAGCAGTGATGATGTACAGAGTCATTAACAGCCTGGTGGATATCCAAGCCCATCACATACTGATCCCTGCTGGAGTACACACCTGAGGCCATGCCAACAAGTACCTACAACCCTTTACCAGTGTCAACTCGTACAAGTACTCGTTCTTTCCTTCTGGGATCCGACTTTGGAACAGCCTACCAGAAGTTGTCATGACAGCCCCGTCCCTAGAGGTCTTCAAGACGAGGATGGGTGCGCTGCACGAGTAACTCTGGAGCATGTTGTTTTTAACCTGTTTTTAGCTGCACTTGATGTTCCCTTCACTCATGTAAATAGTCACAATTGTGCGACAATGCTCCAGAGGGGCCTAGCACATTACCCGGAAGAAGAAGAAGAAGAAGAAGAAGTGACTAGTCAAGAGTCATGTCTGCATTCCCGCAAGGTGTTTGACATTAATGGAAGATATACTTCCATGGTCGGAGCTCTTAAGATTTATTCTTTAATGTGGATTCATTTTGTTTGGGGCGTAGCATTAAAGAAAGAAACATCAGCAATTTTAATGCTCGTTAAAAGAGCATTGAAACGCTTTTTATCTACCAACTATCCATTTTCAATGACAATGATTTACAATAAGCGTTTCAATAACATAGATGAAAAGTGTACTGAAATGAAACTTCATGAAAACTCTCTTTTGAAACGAGAAAAAATCTATGTTTCAAATAAAAAATAGTTTTAAATGTTGATTCAAATTCAAGTAACCTTCAAGTCATTGTGCGTTTGAAAATGAAGATAATTAAATACTTACTAACACAGCCTTAATGGAAACTCAAACGTTTGTCTCACACTGACGAACATGAAATGGACCCAAAGAGGATCTATTACTCCAAATATTTAGTATTCACAAAAATTTCGGTGTTTTATTAAATATCCTGTCATATCTTTATTTTATTTTATGGGTCAAATATAATTATCAAACATTCCCCTGTTTTTATGTATATTTTTCTGTGTTCCGTTTTGTTATACATGCTCACAATTTTGTATTTTATGTCAATTTGTCTTATGGACCATGGAATAAATCTTGATATCTTGAGTGTAGAAGTAAATCTATTAAACCGTATAATTTTAGGTATCCAAATGTATTGAAATTTCAACATCTTATGAAAATTAAAAACAAATGACATTAAAAAATCCCTGGCTTTGTTCTGCAAAGAAATAATTATAACATGTAAATAATAAGTATAATATTGTATAATTAGTCTTTTAGAAAATTTTGTTAATCAGAGACATAGCTAGATAACAGAGAAAGGCAGAGAACAGTTAAAATATCACGCGTGTCTACTAAACTTAAAACTTGCAGCAAGTAAAACTTATTAACCAGATATCAAAATCAGAAAAATAATACATTTTCTGAAAGCTTATGCATTTGTCTATGGCTGCAGGTAAAAATATTTACAATTCCCATTTATAAATCAATGTTGTATCATTTTTTAAAGAGAACTACTTAATATTTTTTGTTAAAAAAAACTACTAGTATTCATATGACAAAAAACTGGCTCAATGGGTATGTTCTGCCATGGTTTTTTTTACGTGAAAGGCATGGAAAGTTACCAATATTTTAACATGCAGCCATAGATGAAAGATTTACCTTTCAACTGGTATATAATATCAAAGGATCATATGTACATCCATTAAGTTTTATTTGCAACAAAATGCCTAATTTTACACTTTTTTATAGGCATGAGTGATATTTCAATGAAGTATATAGGAGCTGCTTATCTCTGTTATCTATGTCTCTGTGTTAATGAAGCATAAATTTCGGTTATTATTAAGAATCTATTTTTTTATGAGTACAATATAATTGTCACACATTCTCCTGTTTTTATGTATATTTTTCTTTGTTCCAGTAGTTACATGTTCTCAATTTTGTATTTTATGTCACGTGTTCTTATGGACCATATGACAGTATTAAATAAATCTAAAAATTTAAACTTTTTTTATGTAACAAGCAATACGATTTTCAGGTTGTGGACGAATTTTTAACAGTAAATCACTAATTATTATGAGATTATGAACTTATCTTACTTTCAGTTAAGGTATTAGGTGCCACTTTGGCGAATTTTTATTGTGGTGAATCGTTACTAATTCGGATTATTTTACTATTATTCATTAATGATTATTGAGAATACTTCCGACTGAGCGTTTCTGCGAAACATTCAGAAAATAGAATAGGTGAACGCCGGTTCGATAACTTAAGACTTACATGATCTGCAACGAAAGTATGTACTATATATAAAAGCATTAAGAGGAATGTGGTGACTCACAGGCACCTGAGGACCTTATTGAGAGAAACACGAATGATCTCTGCTTCAATTGAAACCTTGAAATGGCATACTGACATATCTATCTATCTTTTATCTTCCATTAATGTCAAACCCCTCGCGGGGACGTAGACAGCCAGTAGTCTAACAAACTGAGCTATCGCGTAAACTATAAACTATATAATCGAGTCTTCTGAGTCTTCAAGCTTGCAGCAGAAATAAGTGTAGGTGCTACAGGCTTATAAAGTGCTTCACGTGTATTTATGCATAGAGATACGTTATATAAAGGTTTCAGTTAAGATACCAAGTTAATCAACAGCCAGTACTGATTTCTGCTAGATGGGCCAACTGCAGGACTGGACTCGGCACTCACCTGAAAGCTGTACATAGAATCATAATATTTAAGGCACTTGGTAACACAAAATGTTCGCTTTCGTATTATGATCTCACGTGCGGGATGAGCTTTAGCACAAGAAGGTATTTCAGTATGTACACATATTTCTACGTATACTCTCATGCGCATCGGTCGAACGTTTCACTATCACTCACTTTCTGAATTAAGTGAGCTGAGAAAGGAGCGTTACGTATTTCATACTTGTAAGTATTTAGTAGGCGACTCGGCATTTTTTCCCGAAGTTCAAACCGACATATTCTTTTGGGCCGATTGTTTGAGAGGAGAGGAAATGGCTCAGCTCTTTTAGATTGAATATCGTATGAAGATTGAAAAACACGAGAATATCGTATATCTTTATATATGATACAATAAACATCAACCTACACGATTGGCAATGAAAATGTATGTGACCCAATGTTACGGCAATGGTGCTTGCTGGCATCCGTAAATAAAGGTCTTTGGAAAGTATTAATATAAAGTATTTGGAAAGTCTGGCCTACAACAACGTTCTCAAATGACCGATTTTGTCAATGTAGCTATCACAAGAAAGCTGGATGAATCAGCTTTGTGGCAATGGGCGACGGTTAGCATTACATGTACGTATCTTCGCAGAAACTAAAATCTTCAGTGGCCCCGAGAGCATTTGGCTTTAGGTACGCCTGTGTGAATGCGGTCCCGGTCGAATTTCTTTTTCAGCCAAATTGCTTCTGCATCATAGTAATAATATCTTGCATATCAGAGTGGTACGTTAGTTTATCCAATGTCAGAAATTTCATTTGGTATGGAAGTGCCAGATGAGTCGTGAAGGATTATTTATGAAATTGAAATAAATGGAGTACAACAACATGCAAGTATTACAAGATTACTTCAATGTCTTGTATGTTCGAATTCCGTCCGAGACTTTTGATTCTTTCACATAAGGAAGAAGCTATCAACCTAGCTTTCGCGGAAGGTCGGAAATTTTTTTCTGGTGCTCGCTCGTGCCAGAAATAATTAACAAAGGTACACATGAGGTAAGGCTGGAAAAGAAGCTATCACATTTTCAGTGTCTTTGTGAATTAAATGCAACAAACAAACAATAAATTAATTAATTATTTTTTAATGTATATAGATATAGTATCTCTGTAGTAATTTTTAAAACAATAAATAACAAACTAAAATTATTTCAGTATTCAAATATTTCGTATAAACATAAGCAACTGTAAAACCTGACTCAAAATTGAAAATAAATTCCTTTCATGTTAAATATCAAGAAAATAAAGCAATCTATAAAAGAAAATGATACATAGTATTTTCGATATCATTTTGTTACGAAACATAAAAATGACTAAATAATATGCAGTATTTATACAGTAAAATGTCATACGGTAAATACGTCATGGAAAATGTATGCAGAAATTAAAATTAAATCAATTGAAATAATACGTACAACACGAAAAACAAAAACATGTCATTTGCGACCAATGTTCCAGTAGGTCTCATTTATAACATTTAGCACCGAGCATTGAAGATTTAAGGATTCTTCATTTGCGACTAAATAACAAAAATATAAAGAAACAAAAACAAAAAGAAAAGAAACAATAAATCGAAACAAAACCAAACGTACAAATCACAACCCTCTCCCCCTAAAAACACAAACAAACAACAACAACAGCAACAGCAGCAGCAGCAGCAGTTATTGTTAACAATAACAACAATCAAATTAAAACAACAACAATAACAATCCGTAGTACAAAATTTCACATTCATTATATAACACACTAAGTACCGGATCTGGAAGATCAAGAACAATTAACAATACAACCTTTCACCAAATATCTCTAGAAATTAAAAAAAAGTATCTAAAAGCTATATTGCGATCAATTAAAATAAAATCTTTCTCCAAATTTCTCTTTAGAAAATAAAGTATAAAAGAGCTGTTGCGGCTAAATAACAAATTATGAAATATATTCAAAACTTTAAATGTATAAAATAGCATTACTTAGCACCGACCATAGAAACTAAACAATAACAATGAAATCTATCATAATGCACGAACCTTGCGATATCATCATTTAATAAATGTATATAACATGCCATGGTATATAAAAAGTTAATTTCTAAAACAGTATATCCGACATATCACAAAATAAGTCAACGATGATAATAACAAATCCGAATTTTACTTGGCTATCCGGTGGATATAAAGTTTTTTAGTAAATGCATTATATATCTTAAGTCAACAACACGTATACAGAAAATGTAAAACAAAAATATACAAGTAAATAAAATATACATGTATATACATATAGACCCTATGAAATATAATATATCTGGTCATGGCTCTTTTTAATTAATCTTATTATCTCCGGTAATCACCCATCTAAATATATCAACTGTGCTTCAGAAGTAGTAACTTTTGTAAGAAAACCGACATCTTATCTGGAACAAAACAATACCTAGAATGTTTGTGAAGTAGAGATATTCAAAGGAAAGAACTAAATAAAACATTTCAAACCGATAATGAATCAGTAAGATCAAAAGAATACTACGTACAATTTCCCTGTAAGTCGATGTTCTGATAATGACACTACAATTCGTAGATTAAAGCCGAGGAAAATATATATAAGTCAGTAACAGCAATTTAAAGCTCTAACTTGAAATTTAATCAATAGATCACAAAATATGCGTGTATTAGTGATATAGCCCTTATCTCTATATAAAAAAACACATATATAGAGATAAGGGCTATATCACTAATACACGCATATTTTGTGATCTATTGATTAAATATCAAGTTCCTGTGAAACGATCAAGGATTCGTGAATGTTTTAAAAGCTTATAGCTTCCTTTCTAAACTAATAAACTAAACGATCGACAAAGAAACAGCGTACGTAAGGTTTGAATGTTAAAACATACATTGTACTTACCAATTGTCTTGTCAATTATTCTAGGTTTTGAACTCCATTTCAGAAATACTGCATAAACGGGTATTCCCGCTAACACAAAGAGGACGAGTGTGCCAATGTCTCGAGGTTGTTGGTAGATACTCATAATGAGAGTGATGGCACTAATAACCAACTGAACAATGGCTGTACCAAGCCATACCTATAAATAAAGGCCAAAAAATAAGGATTGCTATTTAAAAACGACACCGGAAATTCCTTATAACGCTGAAAGTACCAAAATTCGCTGAATAATAAAGTATGGTTATCTTTTATTTAAATCACCTATTTTCATAACAATTTTCAATGTCTTGACATCTGTTTGGAGATTCACGATCGAGTCTTAAAATCAGTTAATAATAATAAAAGGAGTGCCTATAATAAGTTCTTAATTATTGATCATGCAAATGTGCTTTATCGTTTGCTTACCTTTAAAGGTCTCTTTGCTGTTGGTCTTTTAATTCTAAGTGCGAAAAAACAAAACAAGACAGATAATCCCATCACTGTTGCGTAGAAACTCATCATGAAAATCAGGTTTGACAATTTGGCAAAAAACAACACAAATAGGGCTATCAGACACTGTAAAATAATATTAATTGATAAGGTATTAACGGTGCAATTAGATATTGCATAATAATAATGAGTATTAACAATGTATAATACATTGGTAAGTAATTAAACATTGTCTTGACAATTAAACGACGTACGTTCTGTCCTAACATTCACGGACAAATTAAACATTCCATAGATACAATTTATTAGATCGATTAATTTTATTAGTGAACATACACAAATTTAAAAGAAAGCAACAATTGAACAGGCATGCTGTACATGTTGGAAAAGGGGTACGTAACATTTCTGCTGATTTCCATTTTATAAGAACGTGTATGGGGAAATCAAACATTTGTAAGAACAATAACAGATAACTTATGTATTTATAAGAGCTTTAATAGAATATTAACGCAAGTAAGTACATCAATTAAGAGAGAAAACAAGCCACACAATGACACTACTGGAATATTAAAGGTAAAGAATTACAGCGTGCACGGTATTAAAAACTGGAACAAGAAAAATAAGGAACAATTAACATTATGTAACAATAAGGTATAAATAGGAAGGACACTTACTAAAAATAGAATAGCTGCCCATGGCATATTGTACTTCTCGTTAAGTGTACCTAATACTGCTGGAAGATGATGTCGCCTTGCTGCAGCGCTTACCATACGTGACTGGGCTAGAATTATGGCGTTTAGGCTTGAGATGGCAGTAGTTGTGACAAAAACCGCTATTACCGGACCAAATGCGGGATTAATTCTCTCCATAAATAACTAAAATGATATATTAGGTATAAATATAAAAAAGAACTTTAGAAATAAAGAATGCAAGTTTTAGTATGACAATTTATAAAAATTTTTCATAAGTATTCGAAAACCTATAAATTAATATGTGTCATTAAAGATCCTGTAACACAATTTTGTCATGGTTTTATTTCATAAATATGGTGCTCAAATTAAGATTTTTCAATATTGTAAGTTCCAATAAGCATTGTTTATAAAGATATTACCCAATATAACATTTCATGTAAATAAAGTGAGGTAATTAGAAATTTATTTTCCATAAATTCTAAGTCAAATTTTCCAATAAGAAAAGAATGCATGTAATTGATTGATTAAATATAATGTGCAGAAATATTTGCAGTATACATTTTACATATCCTTTGATGTTTGAAAATTGTTTTATTTGCATAATTATTTACATATATAATTTTTGCAAGTGTGGTATTCACACAGTGTGGGGCCTCCGATGCCGAGTGGTTAAAGTCGCTGACTTGAGATAACAGGTCCCTCATCACTGTAGGTTCGATCCTCACTCAGGTCGGATACTTTCATGTGAGGAAGCCATCCGGCTGGCTTACGGAAGGTCGGTGGTTCTACCCAGGTGCCCGCTCGTGCCTGAAATAATGCCCGGAGGGGCACCTGGGGTCTTCCTCCACCAATAAAGCTGGAAAAAAATCGACGAAAAAATCTCGGCGGGACGCTCTAGGATGGCCCGAGTTGAGTGTTCGTCGCCCATATGGGCTTTCCGGCGGCGACCTTAAATAAACGCATTAAAAAAATTATTCACACAGTAATAATATCAATCACAAAACATACAGGATCTTTAATGCATATTGCCTGTTTCACATGTTGAACTGCAAGGGTCAGGAGTAGAAACGGACACCACTGCTGGCATTTTCGAAGTCAATGAGTTGGCCATGTTTACATGATGTTTAGTCTGTTTGCCATAAGTTGAAACTATTGTAAATGACCAAAGGCAAAATTATATTTAATTCCTGATTGCCAATTAACTGAACTAAACAGCCATACTAGTACCAAAGGCATTAAATTGATTCTGTACTTTTTGATGGTGCAGTATAACGAAGCAGAACGGGATAAAAGTGTAAACCGACTTTTAAAAGATGTTAACACTTTTATTAATTATTATGTACCGATTTAACTTACCACTGCAACAGCGTCTGCGTCAATCATTTCAGTGGGTGAAATAAGCACGAAATACGAGGCGACAATCAACTCACTTAGTGTAATCACGATAGCAAAAGATATAGACAGTGTCTTTGGTAGATTTCTGAAAGGAGCATAAAGACAATACGTACAATTCAACAAATTCTAACTCAAATATTACCCTGCTGAACATATGAAATGCACTTTTCCTAAAATGACCGTTGCTAGGTTAATTATCCTTGTAAATGATTTGGATGTAAATGTAAGTTCTTGAAAGATAATATTCAGACAGAAGCAGAACAAACAACAAAGATATATCACTTAAGTGGTAGAGGTATTTATCGCGGTGATCATTCAGATAGTTACTGTGAATAATATAATTGAGCTGCGTCACGACAAAACCAACATAGTGCGTTTGCGACCAGCATGGATCCAGACCAGCCTGCGCATCCGCGCAGTCTGATCAGGATCCATGCTCTTCGCTATCAGTTTCCCTTCTTGTAATAGAGTTTGTAAGCGAACAGTATGGATGCTGATCAGACTGCGCGGATGTGCAGGCTGGTCTGGATCCATGCTGGTCGCAAATGCACTATGTTGGTTTAGCTGTGACGTGGCTCAATAATTATGGTAAGTTCACTGTGAAATTATCGAAATACCATTTTATGACCTTAATCTACTGAAAGACTCGAGTTAAAATCAGTATGTTACATAGATTCATTCGATATATTGTATATAAAATATGTCAAAAATTTTTGTCAAATGAATTTATATATATATAATTATATATATATATATATATATATATATATATATATATATATATATATATATATATATATATATATATATATATATATATATATGGCTTACTTTTCTGGTGACTCTATTTCTTCTAACAGGAATGTTATCAACTGCCTGGAAATGAAACAAAAATAAAACAAACATGTAACTTGACTTTATTTTTCACCATTTAATCAAAAATGGTGTTTTTTTTCCAAACACTAAGAATTTAAATGGTGATTCCAACTGTCAAAGATTCCTGAGCTATTTTAATATTTTAATTAAACCACCGACAAAAACATTATAGAAATAGTCAACTTTGAATTTCTTCAGTAAGAAAATTGATTTGGATTATTTTCTTCTTTTCCGGAGGAAATGTGCAAAGCAAATTGAATACGCCCTTGACGTTCAATTTTTATTTTTTTCTGGCAGTAACCGCACTGACTTATTTGCACCATCAAGTGAAGATTAAAAAATTTAGAAGTTTTAATACACCTTAACAATACTCAAATGAGACGAATATATTTGCCTTCTTTATTCATCAAAATATTTATACTCACCAGCCACCGTACAAAAACATGCCCGATAGAATGCTGACAGCTATATCACCGGGTTGAGTTGTTGAACCTTCAAATATATCTTCGTAGTTCTCGACATTACCTTACAAATGAAGAATTCACATTTATGTATAACGAAAAATAAACAATACGGAAAAAATTATTTAAATTTGCGTTAAAAATATGAAATACATTAATTATGTAAATATTCCCATATGACTTACTATATACATATCGTTATGCTTGGTTTTAAGTTACAAAAGAATTGCTTTTTTTCTTTATATGTTTCTAAAAATAGCTACGGAACTAATATAATGTCTTTTCTTTTCAATAAAAAGAACACCCATCCACACACACGCACGCACGCACGCGCACACACCCACACATTATAAAAAATATCCCATAAAGAACACAACCCTACTGTATAGAGAAAAACGACAACAATACACTAATGATCAAACATATCTAAATCAATAGACATCAAAGAAAATAGAACACACATGAAAAGAAAGAAACAAACACTGTGATTCACAACTGCCGGCTATCATATGCATACAGATATATTAGAAAACAAATGTCTGACTTGAAATTAATTGACATGCGGCTACTATCCATTTATCGTTTTATAATTTTATAATACAAAGAAAAATATAGATCTATATTGTCCACTAAGATCGAGTAAATAATGTTGCTTTTGTTGAGATGAGTCGATCTAACAATATTTCAATGAATACTTTTATATCAATGATAATGTTACAACTTACCGTTCGCTGCAGAAACAATTCCGCAGACGACAATAAAAGCGCTGGCTATTAGTTTTGTACTAGTTAAAAGAGCCTGGATCTTCGTTACATATTTCAGATATAGACAGTTTATTATAACCACAGATACTAAAATAGAACAGAAAAGAAAAGAAAAATAATGTTAGTACAAGTAGACTTACTGCTTTACATTAAGAAATTAGTAGAATAAAGTTTAGTATGTATACGCGTCACCATGACATTTACCTTTGACCCTTTAGACAGCAGAACAAAAAGAACGCCATCAACAAATAACGAAGTGTGCAGAAAGTTTAAGAAAGTGAACAAACTAAACTATAACAATTCGGTAGAGCTAAGTTCTACTCACCTAAAATACACGCACCCAAAAGTTTTGTCGCAGAATCAGGGGGACGACAACCTGGAAAGAACAGCTGCACTATGTACAGCGATGATGCGTATGCAAGATAAGCCCAGCTCGGCGTAATAATCATGAAAATAAATCCCCATAGAAACAAAAACGCCGGAAGTTCACCAAAAACTTGAAGAAGGAAGAAATACGGTCCTCCTGCTTTTGGAAGAATAATCGCAACTTCAGCAAAACACTTGGCAAGAGAGAAATTCAAGAGTCCAGAAACCAGCACTATTATTAACAAAACGCCAACGGAACCAGTTGTCATCATCATGGTTGATATGGCAACGAAGAGTCCAACACCCCCTACTGAAGAAATGACGATTGAACAAGTTTGGAATACAGACAGTTTTGGGTGTTCTATTTCTATAATGACTGTTTCGGCGTTTCCTTTCCTGTTTTCCTGAAGTAAAGGCATTGTCTTTCCCGCGATTTTTTCTCTAAGTTCCATTTCAACAGACCTCTTATACCTGAATCTGAAAATCCATATAGATAAAGATAATAAATGTAATATATAGATAAACCCAACAGTTTGTTAATGTAATCGTTGTAACATATTTTGTGAATGCATTTTTTGCATAAAGAAACACGTGGATTCTTGTAAACCCTTTGGATAAATTAGTCAAACTCATACATGTACTATACTCGTATTTCCCGGTTTTACTAATCAAATATTTATATGTATACATTATATTTAATTACTTGCTCCTTTTTCAATAGTGATGGTTTTTTTTAAACTTAAACTCATTTTATTTATTTTGTTTTGGGGCAATATTAACAATATTTATAATGTAGACTCGTTAAAATTGAGAAAAATGAAAAAGGCTACATGTATATATATGTTATTGTAGGTCAACATTTGATGTATATGTAGTCTATTATCTATCTATAGTAAAATAATACCAAAATTGAATATTGAAAGCCGCCGGTCGACATTCTGTACTACCGGTAAACGATAACGCATGGTGTAATATTACGGAGCAATTACGGAAATTAACGACACATTACGGAAATATTAAATCACGTGACCTGTATAAAAATGCAGCTATTCCGAGTTATTACTCGCCATTAACGGTTAGATTTTACTATCTGTATCAATTCAAAGTATTTACTGACATTTTGAACAATACTTTGTCATATACTAAGATCTAGTAACGTATCCTTATTTTTTCGAGAAAAACTAGGTCAAATCCTTTTCGCGGCCATTTTGGAAGAATGACCAAGCCCAGAAGAAACTTTGTCCCATGACAAGTTTGAGGTAAAGGGTTGCATTTTATTTCTTTGGACAACTCAGCATAATAAACTAGCATGCAACAGTCTGTTTAGCCATAGTCGTTTTTAAATTTTCATTTTCGAGATAAACAGCAAGAGTTGCTCGTGTTCCGACTTAAATTTTTGAGAACTTTAGGACCAGGGGGCGCTGATTTTAACCCGCGAGGGCGCTTTTACCTGGAACCTCCCCCTTTCCTGCACGCCACCTAGTCTACTTTCGTTTTTAAAAAAAAATATTGTAAACATTTTCTTACCCAATAAGGAAATCCAGCAATTCACTTGGCGATATTTAATTCATGTACATGTCAGCCATGATAATGGTATTTTCATATGTTATCTTTCCATCTAATTTGACTATCTATCCTGAGGGTATTCCAAATAGTATTATCAACAGCTAAGACAACTTTATAATAGTAGATCTATGCATGGTAGCCGTGGTATTTTTATTAAAATAATTTTTTTGTATGCCAAGTTAGGTTTTCAAGTAGGGTATATTTCCAGTAAAAACAACCCCAGTTTCAAGCATTAACAATAACTATGCATGCTTGGCTAATTCATTGCCCAGATTATTGAGTTAATTCAAATCTGCAAATTGCTCTTACAAGTGTTAAAATACATAATAATGTGGCTAATATTCAAACCCATAATATTCCCCCATGAGCATATTGTGAAAAATGGCCATTTTCACTGAAAAGCCTCCTGTTACAAGTTCAAACTGCTATGAAACTATGAAAAAGGCTTCAATACTAATCAAACTTGGCACAAATGTTGACTGGACCATTGCCTTTGTAACGACCTGCTCAGTTCTTAAATTTCCTGTTACCATGCAACGAGGGGGCATCTCAAAAATTGCCAAAATCACTTTTTTGCCTCGATTTTAACCATCAAAATTTATTTCAAAGTGCCTGCAACTTCTCAATGGGATTGAGATAGAGTCAAAGGCTTTTCGGGGTTGGTTACACATTACCATATGATCGACCTGGGGTCAATTTAAGCTCTCACAAGTCCAAAATTTTCTTGGCGACCCCTGATGTAATAATTAGATCGCTTGGGGTGGCGGCGCTGAAAAAATGTTCACTATTTTTTAACAACATTTTTCTCAAACAAAAGACAGTTTGTTTGGGGCCTAAATAGGGCATTTTTTTTCACTGTTGAGGCCTCAAAAAAGGGGGGGGGGGGCCAAAAAAGCCGTCGAAACACGCTTATATAAGGGAAAAGGTTAAGGATCTTTTCTCCTGGAACACAATTATATATGGAGAATTTTACTGCTTAATGCCCCTGCACTGGCAGTCAGACACATAAATCACCTTCAAATTGGCAAAAAAAACACACAGCAATGACTCTGCAGTTAGTGCATGAACAGTTTTGTGTGTTCACTTGATCATACATAATATCACCTTTCCTGTTATTCATTCCCACAGTCCAAGATTAAGAGACAGAGTTTACAATTGTATTGTGAATTAATGTTTTTATTCCTAGACATAAGCTAGGATTTTCCAACATTTTGAGACATTTCTTTGAAGTAAAATTACCTTTCGCTTTTATGCCCCTATTACATATACCTATAGGTTTATTTTTTGTCCTTGTCTGTCTGCCCTTCCAGCTGTCACATTGTCCATCTATAGACTGACAAAACAGTGGAATGTGGCGTATCTTTGTCCTATGGTTTCCAATGGGGATCCAAGTTACATTACATATATGGAATGCCTAGCCCTGGGAATGAATCAGTTAACTGTAAAATTGCGTTTTCTGAATCTGTTGTCCTTAATTCTTTTGACAGATTACATACTGGCATATTGTGTGCATGAAAGGATATGGGGAAAAAAAAAG
>NW_026863082.1:0-30473 GCF_026571515.1 Ruditapes philippinarum | reverse complement strand
GGGGCAAATCAAGGACGAAATGTCAAAAGTTTTTAAAATCAACAGAAAATGCTGCTACTAAAGAAGAATATGAGGACCTGAAAAATAAACTCTCAGAGGGAAAAGTTGAGACTGAAAAACTTGAAAACAAACTTGCAAATCTGGAGAAACAGATTTCTGAAGAAAAGAAAGGACAACTAGAGGCTGAGAAAGAACATGCAGATTTAAAAAAGAAATTTACTATTCTTGAGACAATAATGGAAGAGCAAAAAGAGGTAAAATGTTTTAGCTATTGTTTGTTTCCACTTAAGATACCAGTTCATGTATTGCATTCAGCCATGGTTTTAAGATAACTAATGTTTGTATAAACCAGTATTATTTGCTTGTCAAGGCACACAATAAGGTTAGCAAGCTTTGTTATTATGTCTCCCCCACCTCGGGGGGAGACATATTGTTTTTGCCCTGTCCGTCAGTCCGTCAGTCCGTCCGTCAGTCCGTCAGTCCGTCCATTCTTCGTTTCCGGACGATAACTAGAGTTCCTTTTGACCTACAGCCCTCAAACTTCATAGGATGATTGGTCTTATAGAGCTGATGATCCCTATTGTTTTTGGGGTCAGTAGGTCAAAGGTCAAGGTCACACTGACCGTTGGTCAATTTCTCGTTTCCGGATGATAACTAGAGTTCCTTTAGACCTACAGACCTCAAACTTCATAGGATGATTGGTCTTATTGAGCAGATGATCCCTATTGTTTTTGGGGTCAGTAGTTCAAAGGTCAAGGTCACAGTGACCGTTGGTCAATTTCTCGTTTCCGGATGATAACTAGAGTTCCTTTTGACCTACAGCCCTCAAACTTCATAGGGATGATTGGTCTTATAGAGCAGATGATCCCTATTGTTTTTGGGGTCAGTAGTTCAAAGGTCAAGGTCACAGTGACCGTTGGTCAATTTCTCGTTTCCGGATGATAACTAGAGTTCCTTTTGACCTACAGCCCTCAAACTTCATAGGATGATTGGTCTTATAGAGCAGATGATCCCTATTGTTTTTGGGGTTAGTAGGTCAAAGGTCAAGGTCACAGTGACCGTTGGTCAATTTCTCATTTCCGGATGATAACTAGAGTTCCTTTTGACCTACAACCCTCAAACTTCATAGGATGATTGGTCTTATTAATCAAATGATCCCTATTGTTTTAATGGTCAGTAGGTCAAAGGTCAAGGTCACAGCGACCGTTGGTTAATTTCTCCTTTCCGGATGATAACTAGAGTTCCTTTAGACCTACAACCCTCAAACTTCATAGGATGATTGGTCTTATTGAGCAGATGATCCCTCTTGTTTATGGGGTCAGTAGGTTAAAGGTTAAGGTCACAGTGACCATTGGTCATTTTCTCATTTCCGGATTTCTCCAGTTCCATTCCTGTTTCCATTCACAGTTATTCTCAGCAGTGGGGGAGACATGCGCTTTTTTACAAAAGCATCCTCTAGTTTCATGATACATATTGTCATCCACTTTTTATCTCACCTGAACACAAAGTACTCAAGGTTGATCTTTTGTGATCACTCTGCGTCCGGCATGCACCCTTCAAAAAAATGGCGTTTAACTCTTAACACATCTTTATACCAATTGGCTGATATTTTAAATCTAAGCAGTAATATTTCTAGCATGAAGCCCTTTAAAACTGATTAAAAGAATTCCATTCAATGCTAAATTCTGGTTGCCATTGCAACTAATAGAAAAACCTTAAAAAACCTTTTAAATCAGAAAGCGCTATAGCTTAGATATTTTGCATGAAACTTATTCCAGTGGGTCACTACCAAGTTTGCTCAAATGAAAACCATGAGATAAAAATTTGCCTGTCCATGGGGGCCATTGATTTTCCTGATATGTATATAGTAATAAAACACCACAAACCTTCTTTAAAAAAACCCAGAGC
This sequence comes from Ruditapes philippinarum, assembly GCF_026571515.1. Classification (NCBI taxonomy): domain Eukaryota; kingdom Metazoa; phylum Mollusca; class Bivalvia; order Venerida; family Veneridae; genus Ruditapes; species Ruditapes philippinarum. The sequence continues at coordinate 28,565 of NW_026863082.1, read as the reverse complement.
CTTAGCTTAGATATTTAATACGAAACATCTTCTAGAAGTTCTTTACCAAAATTGTTCAAATAAAAGCCTTGGGGTCAAAATTGGCCCTGCCCAATAGGATAAATGATGTTCCTTATCTGTAAATAGGAAAAATAAATCTTCTGTTATATTACAGAAGCTTAGATATTGGGCATATACAATGTAACATGACCTCTACACAAAATTGTTTAAATTATAGCCCCCGCACCGCCCTGGGGTTACATTGATTTACCTTATATGTTTATAGTAAAAAAAAACTTTTTAAAAATCTTCCCTGAATCTACAGGAGCTAAAGCTAAGTTTCCATAGCAATCAGCGACTTCATAGCAGCCATTGACTTTTCATAGGAAACTGTAAAATTTCATAGCAACGAGCGAACATTAACTTTCCATGGCAACAAGTGAAACAACCATTGAATTTTGTATCAGGAACTAACTTTCAAGGAAACCATTTATTATATATTATGTTATACCCCCTGGCATAAGTCCGTCCATCTGTCCGTCCATACATACCCAGAGGTACTAATGATAATGTGTGACTTAGAGAACAATGGGTAACAGTAAAATTCTCTTTGATCCTATTCATTCTGTTTTTACTTGTGTGTCTTTTTTTAAGCCTTGTGTGACTAAAAATGGCCAAAAAGATCAAAGGAAAAGTCACATAAGTACCATTTTGTGAGTATGTCCGTCCGTCTGTCTGTCTGTCTATGCCATTTAAAAGAAGTAGAGTTTATAGGTACACACATTTTATTGCAATGACTCTTACAAATGCTTCATCCTTACTAAAAAAAAACAGTTTCGAGCATATAATGCTCTACCTAGGGGTGCTCTTGTTAAAAATAGGTCAAAAGTAAAGGTTAAATGTTAGCTATGCTTTCTCATCATTTAATGTAAGCAGTTCTTTCTCATGGTGATGGTCACACTTACAGGTTAAATGTTAGCTATGCTTTCTCATCATTTAATGTAAGCAGTTCTTTCTCATGGTGATGGTCACACTTACAGGTTAAATGTTAGCTATGCTTGTTTATAGTGAAGATACCACTTAAAAGTTCAATGTAAACTATACTGGCTCATTGTTAAGGTTACACGTAAATGTTAAATATTATAATATATCTTGTTTGTTACGTAAGGCTTTTACCCGTTGAAGGATTTTCTTCAATCATTGCTCAGTTTACACAATTCAGCACTGATAAATGTTGAGTTTGTTGTCCAGTGACAGATTTTATTATTAAATAAGGAATAGAACTTTGAACTTTGATAATTCTGATGATAATTTTAGTTTCAAATTTGTACCAATTAGAAACATTATAAAATGTGACCTGATGACCTATTCCTAAATTGCAGAGCAATTTCTTACAAATAATTTTGGGCAAGTGATTAAATAGGGTGATAATGATGTTTGTTGTGCTAAAATATAATAATGAAATAAAAAAGTACACAATTCGGTTACCTTTGGGTTTTAAATACCATTTATAATTACATCTTAATAACGTCTTGTTGATTAGTTTTGAACTAAAATGTATTTTGTGAAGTAAAGAAGATGAGTTGTTTTGCAGGAGATGGCAAAAATTAAGACAAAACCTTCCTCAGGTCAAAGTCAGGCAGAATTTGAGCAAACCAAGCTAGGTGAGTAAATATTTGTTTTGATGATGTACATAAAAGTGTATGATATTGCCATTAATATAAAAAACAGCTGAATATCATTGTTACTTTATTATTTTAGAAATTTATATAATGATTTGGTACTCTGGATCATACAATATCATTAAATTTATAATATTATTAAATTGATGCAATTAACATTTAATTATATCCAACCACATTATGTGGTTGGTGCTATACTGGAGTTACTTTGTGGCATAATTATGTCAGTCATTATACCCCGGCAAAACAAAGTTGTAAGGGGGGTATACTGGAATCAGCTTGTCCGTCCGGCTGTCCAGCCGTCCGTCCGTCGTTTTTTTCTTGTCTGCCCAATAACTTAAGATTCCTTTGACCCACAGTCTTCATATTTGGCATGCAGGTTAGTCATGATTAGTAGATGACCCCTATAGATTTTGAGATCACCAGGTCAAAGGTCAAGGTCACAGGGGCCTTGACATCAAAAAACTTGTCCGCCCAATAACTTAAGATTCCTTTGACCCACAGTCTTCATATTTGGCATGGAGGTTAGTCATGATTAGTAGATGACCCCTGTTGATTTTGAGGTCACCAGGTCATAGGTCAAGGTCACATGGGACCTTGACATAAAAAAGCTTGTCCGCCAAAAAACGTAAGATTCCTTTGACCCACAGTCTTCATATTTGGCATGGAGGTTAGTCATGATTAGTAGATGACCCCTATTGATTTTGAGGTCACCAGGTCATAGGTCAAGGTCACAGGGGCCTTGACATCAAAAAGCTTGTCCGTCCAATAACTTAAGATTCCTTTGACCCACAGTCTTCATATTTGGCATGAAGGTTAGTCATGATTAGTAGATGACCCCTGTTGATTTTGAGGTCACCAGGTCATAGGTCAAGGTCACAGGGGCCTTGACATCAAAAAGCTTGTCCGCCCAATAACTTAAGATTCCTTTGACCAACAGTCTTCATATTTGGCATGGAGGTTAGTCATGAATAGTAGATGACCCCTGTTGATTTTGAGGTCATAGGTCAAGGTCACATGGGGCCTTGACATCAAAAAGCTTGTCCCCCCAATAACTTAAGATTCCTTTGACCCACAGTCTTCATATTTGGCATGGAGGTTAGTCATGATTAGTAGATGACCCCTATTTATTTTGGGGTCACCAGGTCAAAGGTCAAGGTCACAGGGGCCTTGACTTCAAAAAGCTTGTCCGCCCAATAACGTAAGATTCCTTTGACCCAAAGTCTTTCATATTTGGCATGGAGGTATTTGGCATGGAGGTTAGTCATGATTAGTATATGACCCCTATTGTGATTTTGAGGTCAACCAGGTCAAAGGTCAAGGTCAAATGTCTGTTCACAGTTTTTTTCTTTTTTAAAAAGGTAAAAATAAAAGACAGAAAAATAGAATCGTCTATAAATTGTAAAAAATGTTTTTAAAATTTGGGCCCATAACTGTTTACTAAGAAACATCAAAGACAAAACTACAGCTAAAAAATTTTAAAGGGAAAGGGGGAACCCGGGTTGAAGGTCAAAAAAAAATATAAATTTAAATCTCTCCCTTTTTAAAAATCCACCCCCGGCCCAGGTTTTTTTCCTTCAAATTTGGAGTTCTTTCCAAAAAGGAATGGGAAACCAAGCCAGGGCCTTTCCAGCAAAAGGAAAGGTCCCCTTTTAAAGGGACATCGGCAAAATAAAAACTTTTTTCCTCAAAACAACCAGGGGTTTCTTCAAGGCAAACAATTTTGGGAATAAAAAATAAAATTTCCCATCAATTTTTGGGGAAAACACGAAGGTTTTTCTAAAACTTGCCCCTAAAAAAGGGGAAAATCCCAGAAAAAAGAAGTTTCTTTGCGGGCCTTTTTTGTTCTAAAAATAAAATCCCCACCTTTAAAATATCTTAAAAAACCCATCAAGATAAAAAAAAGGGGAGCATAAAGTTTTCCCCAAAAAAAATTTTTTAAGTTTTTTGGAAATGTGTTTCAAAAACCTTTTCCCCCTATGCTCTAATCAGCCATAAATTTTTTGAAATAAATTTCAAAATTTTAGAATGAAACGTTTGAAAGCCAAAACAAAACCCCTAGCTCCAAAAATTAACATGCGGAAAAAGTTTTTAGCATTAAATCTTTGGGATACCCCCCACCCAAAAAAGGGGGCTCTGGGCAGAGTGGTTTAGGTTTTGACTTAAAAACCAAATTTCCCCTCCCCCTGGGGGTTGAACCCCGACGGGGATTTTGGTTTTTTTCATGTGAGGAAGCTATCCCCCTAGCTTATGGAACTCATATTTCCCACTCAGGTGGGGTTGGGGCCCTAAAAAAATGCCCCGGGAAAGGGAAACCTGGGGTTTTCCCTCCACCATAAAGCGGGAAGTCGCCATATGACCAACTGTTGGGGTTGACAAAAAACCCAATCAAATTAACAAAAAAAAAACCAAATCAAAAAAATGATCTTTGAAAAATTACAGAGTTTATATTTTTTAATTTTTGTCCGGTAACAAAAAACAGTTTTGCCCCAAATCCCTTTTAAATTTTTATAAACCCAGCCACGCCCTTTTCAAAAAGGCTTTTTTTAAAACCCCCAAAACAAAAGTTTAGGGGGGGGGGTAAATTAAAAGGGTTTTAAGTTTGTCGTCGGTCGGTCGTTGGCGGCCACGCAGGTTTAGGAATGAGATATTTTTTAAAAAAATTTGGCCCGTATAGCAAGTTTAGGGCAAACCGGGGTTGGTATTGAAATTTGGGGCCCCGGGGTCAAGTCGGGGGTTGGGAAAAAAAAAAAAAATTTTGGGACAAAATAATTTAAAGAATTTTGAAACCCTTTTTTGGGGAAGGGAAGTTTAATAAAACCCGGGTTTGGGTTTTGCTTTTGGGCCCCCGGGCCAAAGGCCATTTTTTTAAAAGTTTTAACTTAAAATAAAAAAAGGGCCCCCGGACAATAAGAGAGTTGGGAAGAATTTTGTAACAAATTTGGGGTATAGAAAATTTAAATTTTTCAATCCCCCATTTTGAAAACAAAATTTAAATTGAAATATTTTTTTGTACACATTTTGATATTTTTTGTTAAAATTTTTTTCAACATTTTTTTCCCCCATAAAGTAAAATTTTCCGGGTTTGGGGGTTTTAATCCCCTCATTTGATGGGTCTAGTTAAAAAAGGTTATGAAAAAAACTGTGCCTGTTTAATCAGGGTTTTCCCCATTTTTTTGGTTTGTCCAACATAAATAAAGGCAGGCCTTCAGAACTTTTCAAAACCCAACGTTTTTTTAAATTAAGAAAAAGAAAAACTACATAAATTTTTTCGAAAATTTTGGTGAAAAATTTTTACCCTTTTGCCGATTGCTTATCACAACATAATAAGTTTTTAAATTTAAGAAATTAAATTTCCATAAGTATTAATTTATCTTTTAAAAATTGAACCAAATTAAAAATGGGTTTTTTAAAATTTTTTAATTTATCTAAATTTAGTTTTTTTTAAACAAACTTTCCTAGGTTAATTAGTCTGGATGTAATATTTTAAACCATAAATTGTGAATTTGTTTTTTTAAAGGGTTGAATTCTGTGAGTACAAATTTTAAGTTGTTAACAGCTTAATTTTTATATTTTTAAAATTTTAAAAAAGGGCAAAAAAATTTGAAAAAGCATAAAAACCTTTTAAATTTTTTGCTAAAAGTCCCAGAAATCCCTTTTACTCCCAACGGGGCCCAGAAATGTAATTTCAGTAGTTTATTTAGGCCCACAAAATAAACAAGAGAAAAAAAAAGGGAGAGGGGGAGAAAAAAGGTTTGGGGGCAAGTCAATTCAGATATCTTCAAAAGGGTGGGGTTTTGGAAAAAAATTTTGGGAAAGCAGGGGTCTGTAAGAGATTTTGGGTAAAATTTTGGTAAACGGGTTTTATGCACACAGGATGCACAAAAGGTAAAAGTTTATTTTGAAGGAGTAAAGGAAATGAAGAAATTTTTTTCTTGTTTTTTTCTCCCTAAACAAAATCAAGACATAAAACAGGTCCGGGAATGTTTAAAAAATCAGTTGGATTGACTTTTCAAGCCCATTTCCAAAAAAGGACTGTGAAAAAGATTAAAATTTTGGGGGATAAGGTCTTTTTGAAAAAACCCACAATCATTTCCAGACAAGGGTCCCCAAAACGGGTTTAAAAAAGACTAACCAATCGTAAACTACAATCACGGCCATGGAAAGTTCACACCCTAGGATAAGGTGAGACAGAAATTGAAACAGTTACTGAATCTGAAAGGGTTTGATTTGAGATGTGAGAGCTGAAATGGTAGGTAAAAACAGTCTCACAATTAAATTCCAGCAGGCATGCTAGTAAAGATGCCAGGGTTTGTTTAAACAAAAGTAGAAGAAAAGTCCCTGAAAAGTTTAAAAACAGGTACCAATTAATGTTGCAGCAACTGATTTGTCTATATGGTTTGATGGTAAAATTGATAAAACCCAAGAATGTGCCATCTACACTGGGATGTTAGAACTTTTCTTTAATGTGTTTGGGCTGAATGAATTATGAAACTACAGGAACAAGTACTAGACTCTTGGAGGGTGCTCAAAAAGTATATCTTCAAAAAACCTTAGCTGATAAAACATATTAAAATTAAACAGCCATCTCATTTATCATGTGTCAAAGTTGGCTTATGAAGACACTTATTTAAATTGTCCCCGAAGGATAAATCCTTGACATTTGACATTTTGTATGTTTGATGAACTTGAAATATCAGATGAAGTAAAAAGAAAAATTTTGCTTGAAACTTGGAATAATGACAGAAGATGAATGCCCTAAGTTTATCTGTAATCAAGAACCACCAAGCTCATTGTTCTCTTTTTATTCACAAATCAATGCAAAATTTCTGGCTGCAGTGAAATATTGGTAAATAAATTTCAATGCAAAAATGTGTTCATCAGATAGTAAGGAAATGTTTGAATTAGTCAAAAAGTTTAATTTGTGAGGTTTTTTTAGGAATTGTTTCAACAGTTCAATGACATATTAGAGCAGTCAAATGTCCCATCATTATGCTATCTGGTCTTGAAAACCTAGATTAAGCAACTCATGTATCAAAAACATATATGATACTGTGTCAAAAATCTGGTTTTTCAGGAATACGGGAGAACAAAAAGGTAAATTTAAAAAAATTAGTGGGGATCATATTTGTATTACGAACAAAAGTTTATTTTGATCAAGGGAAAAATTTAAAATGCAGCAGGGTAATAAAAATTTTGTTTTTAATAAAAATTTGGCTTTCATGATTTTTGGGTCAGTTTTGGATTTTGGTACAATATTGAAGCATAATTTTTCCGACCTTTTTTGTCTTTTAATTAGGTTACATCAAACCAAAGTTAAATTACAAAATTTTTACCAATTTTCATCATCTTGAAAAAATAAAAAAAAATTTTCAATTAAAAAGTTATCAAGTACAAAAGGATAGACACAGATTTTAACAGTGATTAATGAGATTAACAATTGGTTTTGAGACTTTTAAAGAAAATACTTCAACTTTAAATCTCTGTCCTTAGTTTTTTTCCACATACGAAAACCCATTTTTTAAAACATTTTAGAAACCTCCCTTATGAAAACTGTAGCAAACGTAGGGTATTAACAAGGTCGTAAACCTACACTTTTTTTAATTTTTCTTGAGAGAACCAGATCTTGAACAAATCCCTTTTAAATGTAAAGTGAGTGTGGGAAACCGCTGATGAAATTAAAAACACAACAATTCATCCCTTTTTTTTTGTATGTGCTTTTAGTTGATAGATTGCGAATTTAAAACCCTTTGAATTTTTAGTTTGAAGTTTTGAAAATAGTAATTATAAAAAATTTTTGTATTAAAAAAAATCTAAAAAATTAAAAAAAGAAACTGTGTTTTATGGAAAATAACCAAAAAATCTAAATTTATATCATCCAACATAACCCAAGGACTAGTCACGATTACCCTTGTTTCCAATCTCAGTAAAACTTGAGTTACGGCAGTGTAGGTTAACTTGACAATATAAATAACAGTCACCGTTAGAGATGAAGAGTTTAAAGTACATTAAGCTTGTTGCGGTCATAATGAGTTTGACAACATGGCAGAAGTTTGTTGATAGTCTTCCTGGTATTCCTCATACTGTAGATGTGATTGTAGAGAACTGTTATATAACAGGAGATGGTGAGGAGTTTAATGATGATCTGTTTACATTGACATCACAAGGACTTGGAGGAGAGAAGGGAAATGATGCTAAACAGTATGTAAAAGATAAGGATCAGTTATTTCTTGTTAAACATGATGATTATAGGTTTGAATTTTCAACAAAAAGGTGATAAAAGTATCAATTTAGAATACATGAAGTGTTTAAACTAAATTATTAAAAGAGATGATAATTTGGTTTTTCATTTTCGACAAAAAAAATTATCTGATTTTTTTAACATAGTGAGATAGAATACATGCAGTTAACATAGTGCTTGATCTATATTATTTCATGATAAAATACATAATTATTAAAATAAACATTATCAGCAAAAACAATTGATAAAAGTAATATTCAAATGTGTATTCAAATAAGTAAATGAAAGAGATGAAGTGAAATATAAAGAAAATATGGGTAACTGTTTTTTTAAAGATCAGGGATAGTTTGTGAAAAGTACAATTTGAAAAAGTAATAGGTTCTTTGAATTATAAATACATAAATAGATGAATAGATTAGCAAGTAAATAAATTAATGAATAAGTAAATATAATAAGTAATTGAATGGAAATATCATGGAACAGAAATTTAATGTACAAGGTAGAAAAAGGAAAAAAATAAATATACATTCAAATACCAGTTATATTATATAATATATGAAGGGAATGGTATATGTAATTACCAGTTATATGAGAAATATTTCAAGAGAATGGTATATATCAATACCAGTTATATGATATAATATAAGACAAGGGGAATGGTATGTTTTAATTGAATACAATAAATGACTTTAGGACAAGGGATGGTAATATAAAACATTATATGAATATAGGAAATTTTGGTATAAAAAAATCCCATTAGAAATTTATATTTACATATGAAAAAATGGGATATATCAATACCAGTTTTAAGATGAAAGGGAAAAGGGGAAAGGTATAAAAGAATACCATTAATTTTTTTAAAAAAGCAAAAGGAGTTATATTAAATTTCCCTTTTTACATATTTAGAAATGGGAATTTTTTATATCAAAAACCAGTTAAGATTATGGACATGGATGGTATAATAAATACCTGTTAGATATTAAACAATAAAAATTGTTTTATTTAGATGAGGGCCATTTTCATTTATTTTTAGAGATTTCCTTTTTGATTTTTTTTTATATTTTAAAAATTGTAAAATTTCAAATTTAAAATTTTGGAAAAACCATAAAAATTGTAAAATTTAAACTGTTTTGTCGTAATTCAAACAGTATCGTGGAAAGGGGCTCCACTAGATAAATTTTTTTAAAAATTTTTGACAAAAGACGGGATTAATTTTTAGGTTCCATACTATTTTTAAGAAGATAATTATTTTTTTTTGTAAAAGTAGCAAAATTTCAGTTATTGCAAATTTTTTTCCAAAATACAGTTATCATTTTTAGCTCGACTTTTTAAAGAAAGCTATGCTTAAAGCAATTGGCGTCAAAATTTGGTTATTTTATTTTAAGTTGTATCTAAAAAACACTGAAGATAAATTTTAATTTAATTCTGTTTTTTAAAAAATACTAAAAAAATCCCAACCTCTCAAATTTTTTTTTCCCCATATTTATTTCCCCCCTTTACGCTTAAAAAATCTTGTTTTAAATTTTTTTGTATAAGGTGGATTAAACTTCACACACATTATGAAGTAAGGAAATACTTTTACACATAGAATTGACAAAAATTTTAAATTTCCCCTTTTTAAAATAAGAAAACTGTTTACCCCACTGTGGGAAACAACACAATGTCCCGTCAAAGTGTTTAAATGTTTTTTAACTAAGCCGTCTGAAAATTAACTTTATTAAAACAATTTCAAAATTTATCCCAGTATATTCTTAGTATCATTTTTGTCACCTTCAGGGTAGTGGCGACTATAGGGATCCTTTCCCTCGTCTTCTGTCTGTCCGTCCGTCTGTCCCAAAAATTGCCGGACTACCCCCATAAACCACGGGGCATTTTTCCAAAAATTTCAAAAAAACAACAAAGTCTATTTTGGCATATTGTCAGCATTTTCCGGTTCAATGATTTTTGTCAGAGTTATGGCCCTTTAATATTATTTTATTTTTAAAGTTTGTCCGGATTACTTCTCTTATACCACTAATGCAATCTCAATGAAATTTTACAGAATTGATCTGTAGCTAAAGTCCTTGCACGGTTTTCCGGTTGAATGATTTTTGGCCAAGTTATGGCCCTTTGATAAAAAGGTGTTTTTAGTCCCCTACCGGTTTACCGGAGGGGACTTTAGGTTTACCCTCCGTCCGTCTGTCCGTCCGTCCGTCTGTCCGTCCGTCCGTCCACAAAACTGGATCCCGCGATAACGCAAAAAGTACTGAAAATATTTTAATGAAACTTGATATATGGATATGCACGTCTTTTTCTTTTCTTCCTATGTTGAAAATTCTGGTTGCTATGGCAACAAATAGACTGAAAATATGGCAAATTTTACACATAACCTGGATCCAGTGATAACACAAAAAGTACTGAAAATATGTTTATGAAACTTGACATATGGGTAGATGGCAGTATGGAAATTATGCACATCGTTTTCTTATCTTCCTATGTTGAAAATTCTGGTTGCTATAGCAACAAATAGACTGAATTTCAAGATTTCTGATTCTAGTTTTTAAGTTTTTAAGTTTTTTCACTATAAGTTCTTTATTTCTTAAGGTATTATCTTCAAACTTTAAATATAAGTATTATATATATATTATATAATATAAGTTGCTTGTCATCAACCACATCATATGTGACAACAACTCTAGCACAAAATTTATCAGAATTACCTCCCTTGAACTTAAAATTTTCATGAAAAAAACATTGTTTTTTTTTAATAACTTCTTTTTCTGAATGTAACTACTTCAAACTTCATAAATGTTTCTTATTACCACTCAACATTAAATTTTGTGAGTGTTCCATACTCTAGCAAGACTATTTCCAGAATTATGCCCCTTTTGAACTTAGACTTTTTTTTGAGAAATTGGTAATTTTTACTCCAACTTCTTCAATCATGATAGGATTTTAAAAATGTTATATTTTGATAACAGGGATGTTTAAAAAATAACTTTAGAGTGTCTTTCAGTCCGTCTGTCTGTACATAAAAACTGTTTCCTGTGATCATTTTTAAAGAACTTTTTCAACAAATTTACTTAAAATAGGAATCTAAGTGAATGGCCAATGGCCCTACAGAATGTTGCTTGGGCTCTTACCGGTAGGGGACTTATGGATTGCTTGCAATACTATGATAATTGCTTGTTTTCTGTGTGTTGCCAGATACACAAAAGCTTATCTGGACTATTCCTCATAAACTACTAGTGCAATTTCATCCAAACTTTACAGGAATGATCAGTACCAAGTCTAGTTGTGCATATTGTCAGCATTTTCCGGTTCAATGATTTTTGTCAGAGTTATGGCCCTTTAATAATTTTTATTTTTAAAGTTTGTTCGGACTACTTCCATTATACCACTAATGCAATTTCAATGAAATTTTACAGGATTGATTTGTAGCTCAAGTCCTTGAGCATATTGCACGGGCTTTCCGGTTGAATGGTTTTTGGCCGAGTTATGGCCCTTTGATAAAAAGGTGTTTTTTTCTGTGTGTTGCCAGATACACAAAAGCTTGTCCGGACTACACCTTATAAACTACTGGTGCAATTTTATCCAAACTTTACAGAAATGATCATTACCAAGTCTAGTTGTGTCTTTTTATGAAAATAAGATCATATATTTTTTAACAAGTAATGTTATGTGACATGTAACAATACATACATTTAAACAGTTATATCTGTTTGTTTAAAGGCCGATTAAGCAATCACTTTTATTTTTTTTAAACTTTCATTTTACTGTCTTGTTACATGTAACTATACATACATTTTAAACAGGTGAACATGTTTGATTTAAAGGTCCCTAAAGCCTACAAAAATGCAATCACTTTTATTTCTCGAAGGTTTTTATTTTTGGTGTTCCATTTTCCCATTTGCCATATTTTTTTGCATTTCTGCAACTAGTACAGTTATGATGAATGAGTATTTTATATGGAAGTCAAATTAGAATTTATATTTTGCTTCGCTATTCATATTTTCTGTTCAAATTCATTTTGTGTCAATTATCAGGTGATAAGAATATCACATGTTGTAAATCTATTATTACAACATTATAAAACACATATTTGCCCTTTTTTACAAAAATAAAAATCTATTCATTTCCGAGGTGTAATGTGCCTTAAATCTTAAAATGTATATGTAGAGTAAATTCATCTATATTGTATGCAAGTAAACAATTACATGATAACATGAAAATCATTTTATGAAATGTTTACTAGGTATATGAATGTTTAGGTGTATTTTATGCTTAGATATGTTATGATTTATGAAAACATGCATCAAACATGTTTGTTTGTTACTTAGAATATAGATTAAATATAGCAAGTACATTTGTTAACCTTTATTTGCATGTACATGATAAACAAATCTATATTGTCCATATTTATGCTTACACAATTCTATATATTCAATTAAGATAAGTTCAATGTGGAACATTTAAGGTAAACTGTACACACATATATGTATTTAAAGCTGCACGCCTCCTGATGAGCCCCTTATTCTTTAAAAAAATCAAACTTGAGAAAAATTCTTAAAACCTTACGAAAAGTAGAAAGATTTAAGCAATAATTTCAATAATATTTTCGATTTATGACCAATTGTGTAGTATTTATTATCATATTTCTCCTGTGTGAGTGTCGTGTGCAATGAATAGATTACATTCCTTGTTCAATTCACAATATTTACCTTTAAATAGACATAAAAATAATTCATGATGATTAGCATGAATCTGGAGGCGTATTACTTTAACATGACAAGTAGACATAATTCTGTTTGTATAAATATTAACTTGTCTGAGAGCACTTATCAATTTGAAATGTGCACAATTCTATTCTCTTTATTTATTAGAACTTTGTTTGTTTATTAGAATAAGTTTGTTTTAATGAAGAATTGGAAGTAAATAAATGATAAAAACTGTTTAATTTGTCATAAGCAAGATGATGAAAACTAGCAAATTAAACAGTTCTATTCGGTATTACATGTATATTAATTATAACTTTGTTAAAGTGTGTCTTGATTTGTAATTCTATTAATTGATAATTGATAAAGTTATGGAGAACTATATGGGATTTAAATTATAGCAATACACACTTCCTTTCAGCCATTGATTGACTAAAGATTATTTTTTGTATCATGTCCAACAATAAATATAGGTATTTTTTAACTTGTAGATTTTTAAATTTCCTCACTGTATTTAGAATGAATAGATACAACAAAAAATAACAAAGTAATGTTCTATTAGTGCAAATATAGTATTAATGTAAATTGTTTTTGATTAATTAAAAATAGCTTAATATGTTTTTTTAAATGGCGGCATGCATATCAGGTTAGAGAAATGTTAACAATATATAACTATTAGATCTTGTCAGAGCACTGGGTTATGTTATTAATGTAATACAATGTACTTTTAAATTAGTAAAATGTATTTGTTTGCTTGTTTTGATAGCATGAGTGTGTGACTGTTCGTAATAAAAAATGTACAGAACTCATTTGTGCAATTATTTGTTTTTCCCTCTCCTACAGAACTAAATAAGGGCATATAACTTTTTTAAAATTTTACTTTCTGATTTTTGATCATCAAACATGGTATATTGATTTTTCATGACCAGAAGATGAGCCCTATTAATTTTTGGGTCCAGGTCACTTTGACCTTGTAGGTAAAAATTGTTTCTGATCAATAACTAAAGAACTTTTAGGCATAGGAACATCAAACTTAGTATGATGATTGTTCATGACCAGTAGATGACCCCTATTCTGTTTGGGATCAAAGGTCAAGGTCACATTGACCTTGTAGGTAAAAACGGTTTCCGATCAATAACTTAAGACCTTTTAGGCCAAGGAACTTCAAACTTGGTATGGTGATTGTTCATGACCAGTATATGATTCCGATTGATTTTGCAGTCAAGTGGTCAAGGTCACATTGATATTATAGGTAAAATCGTTTTCTGATCAATAACTAAAGAACCAATAGGCATAGGAACTTCAAACTAGATATGAAGATTGTTCATGACCAGTGGATGACCCTTGTTGATTTTGGCGTCAAGGGGTCAACGGTCAAGGTCAAATTTACATTGTAGGTAAAAACGGTTTCTGATTAATAACTAATAAACGCTTATGCCTAGAAACTGATGACTGCTCATGACTAGTTGATGACCCTTATTGATTTTGTGGTCAATTGTAGGTCAAAACTTTCCGATCAATAACCTGACAACTCTTGGCTGTTACCCCTCAAACTTTATAGGTGCATTGTACTTTGCTCGTAGATGACCCCTATTGATTTGTGGGTCAAGGTCATATTGACCTTGTAGGTAAGAATTGTGTCCGATCAATAACTTGACAAGCCATAGGCTGTTGATCCTCAAACTTTGTAGGTGCATTGGTCTTGGCAAGTAGATGACCGCTATTGATTTTGTGGTCATTGCTTTTATGTCATAGTCATATTGACCTTGTAGCTAAAAACGATTTCTGATCAATAACTTGAAAAACCATTGGCCTTTGGTCCTCAAACTTCGTCTATGGATTGTTCTTTGCGAATATATGACCCCTTTTTACTTTTGAGTCAAAGGTCAAGGTCACCTAATCCTGGTATGTCAAGACGGTTTCCTATTAAGAACTGGACAACCGATTGACTCTTGACCTTCAAACTTCAGATGCATTGCTTATAGTCAGAAGATGACCACAATGGTATTTTGGGGTCAAGGGGACAGAGGTCAAGATCACATTGACCTTATAGGTAAAAACGTTTACTGATCAATATTTCAACAACTCATTGGTGAAGTTTGTAACTCCGAAGACAGCGAAAAACATTATTCCTTTTTTATGTGACTTTAATCATGTTAATTGTGTTCGGTGCGCCAAAGTAAAGCAAAAAATTTTATTCTATAAGTCATTATAATAGGCAAAACTGTATCTAGAGTTGCCATGCAACGCAGCAGAACATCCATGCACTCTCATAGAGACTCATCTGCGAAGCTTCTGCCGGAAATAGATAGGCTTATTGATGAGTCATTGACCGAGAATACCAGCAACATTATATAACACAGCAATTTCTTTCTTTTCAAAGTTTTTTATGGCAGGCAGATCATTGCAGTTGCCACTAAACGTGAAACAAATAACATAATATATAATTATAGTCTTAATTCATGTCTTTGCAACGATGTGCTTGTGTGCTTGTAAGATAATAATTAGCTACATATCCTCTATATGTTAAATCACTAAAATTAATGACATGGTTGCTAATTAGAAAACTTATAAGTATAGGTGAAACGTTTGAATGAAGGCTCAAGACAACAGTTGCCACTAAATGTGAAACAAACAACATAATATATATTAATTATATTAATGCATTTCTTTGCAACGATATGCGTGTTAGACAATAATTAGCTACATACCCTCTATATGTTAAATCACTTAAATCAATCATATGAAACATTGCTAATTTTGAGTCTTATAGGAGTCGATTGCCTTTGACAGTTGAGGCATCAAAATTGCAGCTGCCTTTCATCCCTGCATGATCGTAAGAGGCGACCAATTGGGTTCGCATGACCAGAGTATCTGCATCTCTTAGCTCCAACAGGTGAGGTTGTTTTGATCCCGGGTTTTTCTTTAAGTTTGTAACTCCCGAGGTAAGCACAAATCATCTTTTCAGTTTGGCGCCATATGACCTAAGTTGTGTCGTTGCGCCGTAAAGCCAAACAAAAACAACAACAAAATATGTTAGCACAAAGTTCAGCTCAATTTCTGATTCTATAAGTCACTTATAATAGGCAAGACTGTATCGAGAGTTACCATGAAACACAGCAGAACATCCATGCATTCTCATAGAGACTCGTCTGTGAACCTTCAGTCGGAAATAGATAGGCTTATTGATGAGTCATTGACCGAGAATACCAGCAACATTATATAACACAGCAATTTCTTTCTTCTCAAAGTTTTTTTTTTATGGCAGGCTGATCATTGTTGTTGCCACTAAATGTGAAACAAATAACAGAATATATAATTATAGCCTTAATTTATGCCTTTGCAACGATATGCTTGTAAGACAATCATTAGCTGCATATCCGCTATATATGTAAAATCACAAAATCAATGACATGAAACCTTGCTAATTAGAAAACTTATAATAAAGGTGAAACGTTTGAATGAAGACTCAAGACGAGCCCGGGGTTCTAAGAATACACGTCATTCTAAAACAGACAACTTTTTGAAAATAAATTTCAGCTTTACAAAGTGTTTGTCTCTGTCAGTACAAGAACATGTTATTTGAAGCTGCTTTTTCGCATGCATACATTACAGTTCTTAGAGAAAGCTAAATGTCACCAGGCTAATTCCTAACAAAACAAGAGATTTTCATGCGTACTAACAAATACTTTTGTGTCCTTTTCTCGATATCAGAATAAAATATATAAGATACCATTGCACTTATCTAACTAGCATTATTTATATAGACCAGACCTTCGGAAGTTTTCCATAAAATAACATGTGATAACAGCAACATATAACATAACAGCAGGTAAATCAACAATTACTTATAAAGTATATGGTGCAAATGAAAACGGTTCCAGTATTTATCGGTCAACGGAAAAAGAATGCGGTGTTTGAATTCAGTGTTGTACGGTGCTCCAATATGCGAGTCAATAGGCCTTTTTTCAACATATATATTCCCTAAAATTTACAATACAAACACACAATTTTGTATGGAACTTGAATTTATGCCTAACCATAATGTATACACGAGCTCGTAAGGTCATAGAACAAATACATTGTTGTTTTAACACATGTTTTTGTGACAAGTACGAGTCATGTTGAGGTGGACACGATCTTTTGTAAACACTATTTCTTCGAAGTATGTAATTTTTGTGAATTGTGTTGTGCTAGATTAACGATAAATTGTTTCAAAAATTCGATGGAGTACTTTTAAAAACAATTGAAAATTTTTTGCAATCTCCAGCAGTTAGATATTTTGTAAGCTATTACCTGCAATTTGGTTATCCCGCCATTAATATTTTGTCCAGAAATATACGGTGTCTCGGTCAGAAGTATGATATTTTGACGTTGCGTGGAAAAGTTGTGGTAAACGCCCTATCCCCGTGAATTAGATGATAAAAAAAAATGAAAAAAAATGATATATACCTGCTATTATTTTCTCATAATAAAGAAAAGGCACAATCGGCCGTTCTCAGTTAGAATTTACACCCTTAGTTTTTACTTGTCGCCACCGTCTATCCTCATTATTGCAGGTTATTTGCTTGTAAATCTATGCTGGTTTAAGAAGGTAGATGTTACCTTAAATAACACACAATAACTCGCCATTTGATCATGAATAATTGTTTAATAATATTCACCTAAAGTTACGAAAATGACAGGTTCGTGATTGTCGCCGTCCGATTTATATAAAGTGAACGTGTATTTAGATGCTTTAATTGTATTGTTTTAATTTTCTTTGATGCCGTATTATTTTGGAACAATTCACGACTATAAATTTGTAAATTAGATCTCAGTAACAAAAACTCATAAAAAATGGTAAGGGATTAGTGTTTGTCGCCGGATAGTATGAAATGTTCGTTATCCTTTTAACCATATATTGCAAGTGAAGTGTTTTTATCATTGAAACAACATTAGATGTTCTTTTTTGTATTAATATCACAATATAATACTTTCATATTATCACCATGTTCATAGTGTGCACAATTTTTTTATTATTTATGTAGAATTTAACGTTGTGATGTGGTTTTGGGTTAAAAATTGAAAGGTTCGTTACCTGATTTAAAGGGTTTATGACTGCAATATTTCCCCCCAGCACATCAAATGTTCTAAGTTACGTAAAAATTAGTATTTTATGCCAAAAATGAAACATTTTGTTGCTGTTTAAACAACATTATTGAATCTGAAATATGCTGAGAAAAGGTTCGTGATGAAAGGTTCGTGCGGTGATATATTTTACTCGATGCCGCCTACACTATGCTTGTTTGTAAACGGCTGCGGATAACAAACATATGTACTATGATGTCATTTGGGTTGAAACGTTTCAACTCTTTCTATAATGGTTGCTTATTATTCGCAGCGCATGTTATAAACATGATCGAGAATTCCCATCAAAATCCTTTGGCAAGTGATTTTGATACTTTTCATGATTATTAAATTTCAAGAAAATTTTCTATTGCCTACCGAATCACAAACGATATTGTTTTCAAATGAAATGAGCGAATTTATATTTCTATGATGTTTATTAATAACATGTCGGATTACAAACAAGGAAAGGTTCGTGACCTTTAGTCACGAACCTTTCCTATGATAATTTATATGAATAAAATAATATATCTTATCCTGTAATGTATATAATATTATTTAAGAAAAATCTTGTGAGTATATCTTGTTTATACAGAAAAAGAACATCAAAAGAATGATTTTTACAAGACGTTACAACTGAAAAAGATGTATGTAAAAATTAAACCTCGTACTCGCCCGAAAAGCTTGTTTTATAAAAAAAAGCAAATAAACATTATATTTGTGTGATTATAAATTCAAAATATGAAGTGAATTTAAAACAATTCTATAAAGATAAATTATTATGATGAGGGAAACATGATAAAATAAACATTAAACTCCATGAAAGGTTCGTTGTCTTGGGCCACGAACCTTTCAAGTGAAAAACCGTCTTTTTCAAGCTAGACGAATGTAGCTTTGGAATTACTTTTAGTGCAGACAATTATGCTGAAGTCTAAACCTGAAAACATGCGGTAATTCAGTAAAATAATAAAACAAGAAGATTCGGAAAATTATCAAGAATATATTATTACAAGCATGAAAATATACGTTGCTTCTTCAATGTTGTGAAATTGTGATTAACCTTTTGAAAACTAATATTTGCGTGACATATTGCAATATCCAGTAGGCGAAGAAAAGATATGGCTGAACCCAAGGACACACCCTAAAAGGTGATGAAGCCAAGAGAAACAAGATATTCGCGGAGGTCATTTAAATAATTGGGAGGTGACAACATTGAATTGGTCAATTCTTTGTTTGTTGCAAAAAAGCAGTTTCAGTGAATAACGAACATATCATTAGAGAAATTGACTCCGATCCTATAATTTGATATGCTTGCGTTATATAGCTAATATTTTTTATACTAGCTGAATGTTTCTCTTCGTAAAAAGCTTATGTTTATTTGTTTTAAAAGTAAAATCTAGTATTATTACCATATTGACACGTTTTTATTGGATTGAAATAGTTGTTATAAATTGAAGAAAACATTTATAAATTGTTTGACTACAGATGCCATTCCAATTTAATATCATTTTTGAGAAATGAAAAGATTACAATAGATATCATTAGGTAATGAATATAATTGTATTCGAATGTCTATATCCGAACTTTATATCTGAATATAAATGTATCTATATTAGCATCAAAATTTTGATTTGACAATGAAAGGTTCGTTATTTTATATACCATATCTGAATTGAAAAAGTTAGTGAATATATGATTAAAATCTTAGCACCAGCAATGTATTTGATCTGGTAAACTGTTCTACTTCTTGATACATGTTTATCTTTTAATTAAGGTGTTGTTGTTTCAATTGTTTTAGACTGATATGCTGTATTGCTATGTCTTTAGTTACTATCATT
Source organism: Ruditapes philippinarum (assembly GCF_026571515.1). NCBI lineage: Eukaryota > Metazoa > Mollusca > Bivalvia > Venerida > Veneridae > Ruditapes > Ruditapes philippinarum. The sequence continues at coordinate 9,022 of NW_026863082.1, read as the reverse complement.
TTACATAAATACTATTCGATGCTTTATTTTACTACAAAATAATGTGAACCAGTATACTATAAAGTCAAGAAAGATAATGGGTTTTATACTCAATATCATTGTATGATGTCTATATGTATGCTTTGGGGTATTAAGTGGGCTTCTTTTTTGTTTGCGTCTATGGTTGAAAGGTTCGTTAGCTTTACATAGTACTTAAATTTTAGCAAGGTGATCATTTACCTAACAATAAAGCATATACATCGCATACAATTGCTAGCAGAGATACTACGGTTTTTATTTATGCCAAGAACTATACTTATTACACTGGGTCGTAGCTCTTATAATAATGAGACAAATCGTAATCACAGTTAAGCAGTATATCTTGATTTGCACTTTTTGCATATGAGTTTTTTAAAAAGTATATAAGCTTAATTAGTCGTGAAATTCGTGATATCAATTGTACAATTAAATATTTATGTATCATGTGATATTTAAAAGTAAATTCCAATAAGATATCATCAATGTAATTATAAGCAGCCCTTTTTAGAGTAAAAGGTACTTTGTCACGAACATTTCCGGCATTTTAAAAAGGTAAAATGGATACACTTTTCAAACCGCCGATTTACAAAAACTACTTATATGATGTTGAAAATAATTTCAGTAGAACTTCACAGATGGTTTAAGTTTGTAAAAAGACTAACAGTTTTGCGTTTTTGCGAATCTGTATTTTTTATAAAATTTTGATAGGGGTGTAAATTCTAACTGAGAATGGCCGAATATTGCCTCAAATAATCATTCGCAAAGAGTCTCTTAACCCTTTTTTCTAAAGAAAGTGTAGGGAAATATTTAGTGTTGTGAAATCTTTCGATAATTTAGTAGTGTTCGTTTACAATACGCATGCGCTGTAAAATTGGAGTAAATCAATATGGCGGAAAATAGCCCCGGATAATATTTTCTCAAAATTTGAAGAAATTGCGGTAAGTATCTTGAAACGTTTGTGACTAATAAGTAAATTATTTTTTACTTAAATGAAATGTTAACATAACAAGTCAAAAACAATTAACTAGCTTAGGTAAATTACCAATGTTTTATCAATTGAAAACGAAAGTTGGATTTTGGGGAATTTCCGCGTGAGGCTAATAATCTTAAATATCAACACACATTAATTAGACTTTTATTAAGCTCTTCCTTAAATGAATTTATAATATTGATTAATAATTGCAACAGCTAGTCCTATTGTATGGGGTATGATTATTAAAATGTGTGTGTACCCACACGTGCTTGGTTCCCTGTTCCCGGTGATTTTCAATAAGTAGGTCCACACCATGTCACGTTGCTTTATATATAAGCTGCTTACTAAACAGTGAAAAAATTTGTCCCTGCAGCAAGTTGTATTACCATATTATTCACTGTTAAAAATTAGGCTCTTCCATTATCCACTGGAGAGTTCAAATTTGCGAAACCTTTATCGAATTTTAAACCTTCGTTATTGTCGCCTGCACTGAATTTTATTTTGTACATCATTTCTTTCGAAAAGAAGCTTACCAAAATCTGCTTTTTTTGTTACTTAAACAGCCTAAATGCTTGCTTTTAATTATACAAAGGGAATAACAATGACCAGTACAAGTTTTAGTCAGAAAATTTTAGTAGTTTATTGTGTCGCTGAAATTATCTAATTAAAAAAACCTTCGTTGTTGCCAATTTATATAGTCTTTCAAATTATAAATATTTTGATTATCGAGGAACACAACATAGTAATAAAGCTATTAGAGACTAGTGTACACGACAGGACCACAAGCAGGTATGTTTTGCACTTAAATGGCAAACACTGGTCATCGTAAATAATTAGCATTTCTTCAAAAGTAATAACGTAAAACTTTCGTGATCTTAAAAAATAGTAACGTATCCTAAAGATATATCCTGACACCTTCTCATATCAACCAATATGTCACCTTGGTGTAGTAAGAGCGAAGACAATGTTTAAAACATTGTTATACATTAAACTAATCCGGATCATAAATTGAGTTTAAACCTTCGTAATTTAAACTTTCGTTATCATAATTCAAATTTGCCGCGGAATTTGCATAAAATTACTGTGACATCATTTCCAGTGACGTCATATCGGAGTGTCTACTTACCGGTAACTGAAATCACTGAAAACCACCGAAAATATTACTGGAATTTTCTTCTAGAATTGTAAGTATTTTTACCTTAGTTTTCAAAAGAATTATTTTGTGAAATGGTCGTTTTGAAATATATTTAATTTTGTAATTATTAGCGCAATATCATGATTATTTAGTTTATGAATGAAGATGATGATGATTTGTCTCCCTTTGGTATAAAACTCGTGTTGAAATCTTTCAAACCTTCGTTATCGCATGATAACGAAGGTTTTATTTTATTTCTTGTGATAAAAAATCAAGTTATACTTTGTGTATATACATCAAACATAAGTTTCTAAAACATTTATAATAGACATATCAAACGGACATTATAACAGCCTTTTTAAATTGCTCTGCAATATATTTTAGAATAAAACATTATAGAACATGTTTAGAATCTAGGTATTCATCTTGCTCAACTGATAATTTTATTAATTTCAATCATATCCGTTTACTTTATTTACAATTTCCGATGTTATTGCAAAGAATTATATTGTAAGTGATCTTTTGTTGTACATAAATAAAGCCTTAGTGTCCCTTATCATATTATGTTATGATAACGAATGTTTCACGAACATAACGAAGGTTTTAATTTCTTTGCAGGTAAATATCTTAATATGGGAAAGAGTAAAGCAGAAATCCAAAGGGCCTATCGCCAGCCTTAAAGAGGAAAACAATGAAGAATACCTGAGGCGGGAACGTGAGAGAATGCGCCGTAACTATGTACCTTCATCTGAGCTCTCAGACAGAGACAAGAAAAGAAGAAACGAGCAAAATAGAGCTAAATTAAGAAGGTTTTACCAACGCAAGCGTGAAGAGCGACAACGGCAGGTTGCACCACAAGAACAAGACACAAGTGGGTATGATAGTGCTCCAAATGACAGTTCAGAAAGAGGTCGTCTGAGAGTACGAATCCCATTTCAAAACAACAGGAGAAAGGGTGCACTTATTAGGTGGAAACGAGAATTGTCAGAGGCCACCTCTCGCATTAGACTTCTTGAACAAGAAAGATCCAAGCTTCTGAAAAGATACAAATCTACTCAAAGATCATTGCAGCGGATGAAGAATAAAAGTAAAAATCAACATCTAAGTCAAGAATTAACACCACGAAAGCAGACAGAACAAGAAATGCAGATGGCAAACTTATCTAACAGTCAGAAGCAAAAAATTAGAAAGTCACTGTTGCTTGGAAATGTCATTGTCAGCGAGGTCAAACGTACAAAAGAACAAACGCCGAAAGGAACTATGAAAGCTGTACATAGAGTCATCTCCGGAAAGATAGCCAAGAAATATAAATGCATCAAATTACTGTCATTAAAGACTGGCCTCTGTCGACATAGACTTGGAAAAAGCGAAAGTAAGCTCCACCAAGTAGCAAGATCATCGAGAAAGAGCACACTCGGGAGATATCAGGAGAGAGTAATAGAGTTTTTTAAAAGAGAAGACAATAGTAAGCTTCAACCGGGAAAGAAAGATGTGAAGAAAAGTGAAAGTGGTGAAAAGAAACAATTATATATTCTTTCTGATTACCTATCAAATTTGTACAAAAAGTTTCAATCAGAAAATCCTGATGTTGATATATCTTTCACTTCATTTAGTCGATGCAGACCCAATTATATTTTGTTAACCTCATTTTCAAGCCGCAGTTCATGCTTATGTACGAAACACCAGAATGCTGCTTTGTCGGTAAAGCTGCTAAGAAAGGAGGGTATAGATGTATCAGCAAACCCAGAAAGAGCAATTGAAAATTTTCCAACTAAAGATGACCTTGATAAATCGTTGCCTGCGTCAATTGTATGGAGTCAGTGGAACAGAATTGAAATAGAAGAGAAAGGCAGGAAAAAGATGGTAACCAGAGTAACCGAATCAAAAGTCAACAGAGAGCAGTTTTTGGTCAAACTAGAACAACAAATGAAAGATTTCGAATCTCACGTGAAAAGGGTTGCAAAACAGTATGAAGAGATAAAGAGGCTTAAGCAGAATTTGCCAAAACATGAGATACTGTTGCAGCTGGACTTCGCAGAAAATTATAGTTGTAGATCTCTAGAAGAAATCCAGAGTGCATACTTCAATCAAACAAGTGTTACCTTCCACCCAGTTGTTGCATATTTTCGAGGCCAAGATGATACACTTCAACATCAAAGCATAATTATCGTGTCCGATGAGATGGGACACAAAGCGTCAACTGTAGTAACTTTTATCGATGAGTTGCAACCCATTCTTAAAGAAATAGATGCCAATATTACAACAATACACTATTGGAGTGATTCACCAACCAGTCAGTACCGCAACAAACATATATTTGATCTTTTATCTTACCATGAACAGCGGTATGGTACCAAGGCTAGATGGAACTATTTTGAAGCCGGCCACGGCAAAGGGCCGTGCGATGGTTTAGGTGGGTCTTGCAAGAGACTAGCCGACGAAGCTATGAGAAGTGGCAAAGCTATTATCCAAGACGCCACTGATTTCTACAAATGGGCTATCAACTCAAGTATGAAAAATGTCCAATTTAGATTTGTTTCTTCTGAAAAGTGCAGAGAAACGGAAATACGAATTCAGAGTAATCCAGTCAAACCTGTCAAAGGGACTATGAGGATTCATGCAGTGATTGGCCAAGGAGAGTCTCGAATCAAAGTCAGGGAGGTTAGTTGTTACTGTACAGATTGTTTAGTAGGTGGCTCTTGTGATGCTTGGGATGATGAATTCACTAGGACCCAAATAGCGGTCAATAATAACAGTGGAAATACAGTTTGTGCTCAAGAGGAGAAAAATAATGAAGATGCAAATGCCGAAAATAACAGACATGATGAAGCTAGAAATGTAGAAGTAGAAAAATGTACACAAGATATGGTGGAAATGAAATATGAAATAGATGATTATGTTGCTTCTGTATATGAAAATAAGTGGTTTATTGGCGTGATAGTTGATAAAGATGAAGAAGAGTATGAAGTTAAATTTATGGAAACCAAGAAGCAGTTCTTTCAATGGCCTAGAAATGAGGACATTGTTTGGCAGAAACCTTGTGAAATATTAACAAAAGTAGATGCCCCAGAAGCTACAGGAAAATCAAAAAGAATGTTCAAAATTAGTGAATATGATAGAGATCGTATTTTGAGTCTTTATGCATTATATAATGAAAAGTAGTGATGCCACTAAACCTTCGTTATCAACAAGACTGTTTGTGTTAAATTTGTCATGTAGTTTGACATATCATGATATATTTTGTAGCCATGTCGCACAAATATGTTTAAACGTGATTGGCGATGACTATTAGAACTACCGGAAACTTATCCATGTGACTTAAATGATGTATTATGTTATTTTCTGATTCTAGGGAAACCTTCGTTACCATAAGTGTTTAATCGTTGTCTTGATGAGGCGATCCTATTGCATATCTAGATTATTAGATTGTGTTTAATGGTTTTAAATGAAAAGGAAATAATCTAAGAAACACTTTGTTAGACTATATCGGTTCACTATTCTGACTTTTAATGTTTGTTTTCATGAATGGCTACTATTCAATCAGTGAATTTATGAAATACTATAGACAATGCTATGAACAAATATTCATAATATAAATTTTTGTATAAATCATTTCTGTATCTGTTCATTCTTGTGTTGAAAATTAAATAGATCTTCGATCAGATTTAAAACATTTTTGTATTTTTATTAATCAAAACCTTCGTTATTTTTTTGGTGAATTATTAAGGATTGGCCACGTATGTTAGATATATGTGGACTTTGCGAAAAGTTGGTTATTTTGTTTTCTACATCGAATTAAAAAGTTGCATTTGTGTTTATATGCGATGACTTCAACTAGAATATACGGTCTGAAAAAAGAATTTGAAGCATATATATGATTTTATTTATTTATGTTGCAACCTTTTTCTAATGCAAACATATTATTAGAAATTTATTCTTCGGTCTTGGTCAGTTCGTTTAGTACTTAAAAAAATAAATATTGCTATATTAAACGTTTATGATAATGTTAAGTTTAGCAAAGTTTTCAAAAATATTATATCAAATAAGTGTACATTATACATCATAGGGCTCTAATAACGGAGGTTTATACGTAATAAATTAAGTCTTCAGCCACCTATGTTTGAGAGATCATTACACGAAAACTGCGAGAGTGTTGTATACAAAACTTTCAGATATTGTCATAGGGTGGTATATGAATGTCTTAAAACAAATATTGACTAAATCAGGAAAGGTCGAATTTTTAAATATATTTTTTACCCCATGGACCTACTTGTTGAAAATCGGTGTCCGCTCTTTGTCAATGGATTTTATCATGTAATTGACCAAAGACAATGGATATATATACAAATGTATATTGTTGTTTTTGCCCCAAAAAAGGCTCATATCACAAAGTTATTAGTAAGTAAGTTCTTTATTTTTTATTTTATCTTTATATATTTTATACTTATTTCAATTTAAGTGAAAGTGATATAACTAATTGTAGCATATTCCTTCTATTGAAGTGTGTGAACCTTTTCGTGAATTTTCCTTTGATATGTATTGAACACAAACTGAATACAAACTGAACTGGCAACACAAAGCATGTGATACCTGTAAGTTTACTTAATAATTTGTTAGCAACATTTTTTAAGTATATAAGGAAATACAAATTGTTCTTTTTTATTTATTACATTAATGGATAAATAAATAATTAATTAATTCATTTATATTCTTTTATATTCATATTATTTTAGTTATTTTCAAACAATATTATTTATTTTACATACACTATTATTTATTTATTCATCTATTTCATTTTCATACAATTATACCTTTTTAATCCAATTTATAATCTAATCAATTATGAGATAACTGTTAAATAAACAACCAATCAACAAGTTGAATAAGCAAGGTGACATGCAATAAACACTTATAATGGATGTGCTTTGTATAACAGTGAGCAATACGATGATCATGAATTAAGGTCAAGGACTGAGGAGTTCTTGGAGAAAGTGGGTGAATTTATGGACATTTATAAAATGTGGTTTTAGAACCAGTAAAATGCTGTTTTATTGCATGTTATATGTAAATGTTTTAAAGATATTATTACATGTGTAATAACATGTGTTATTTGTTTCTGAATTATTTACTAAACAAATATTTACTCTTAGAAATGTCTGTAAATTGTCCTTTAATTAAAAAATCATGAATAAAATGATACTTAAAATAATTAAAATAAACACATGATATAAAAGCATTTTTAAGGCTTATTTTAGAAAAAATTGGATGAGGGGTGACGTGTCTTACTGATTTTGGGGGGTGAAGTGTCTTGAGGGGTGAAGTGTCTTCAAAATTTGAGGGGTGAAGTGTCTGGAGGGTGAAGTGTCTTGCTACCCTTGGTTCCCTGTTCCGCTCTTTGTCAATGTATGTGAAACGGAAGCCGGAGAATACTTCCGGTGGGAATTACCTTCTAAAAATATCGTCTACATGTAGGATATTTCTTTAAATACAGGCTCATAGGACTAAGTTCGACTCGTGGAGGATAAAACCATTTAAAAGTATGTAAAATCCAGTTGTTTGCATGTGTGTTCGACCCGCTTGATCTCTTTGTTGATGTATTTCAAGCGTAAATACCAGCTTACAATGTACATGTCATGACGGTCTCATCTTTCGGACCTGGGTGATTTCTTACTTTCGGGCTTTATAACATTAACTAGCGGTTAATTGGGGATCTGTAAATAGTAAATTGAAAATTGATAATAGAAAAATATATTGTGCATTGATTCCATGCAAAAATCCGACGATATTACCGCCCGGTGAAAAATTTTAACACAGATAACCGGCGTACCCATAATTTTCGTACCTGAATGTTGCATACCTTGTCAATAATAATATAACAGTGAAAAAATTTTTTTTTTTTTTTTTTTTTATATATTGATATTTTATTGTATAAATATAACAAGGTCAAACACATTTTTAGGTCAAATCAATGCAACTAGCACCTGTGTGTGTACCGAAAACGAAAGTAGAAAAATGGCAAATTATCTCCCCTTTGTTTATACATTTTATTGAAAAATATAAGCAAATAATAATAAGAAAATAAAGGGGAAATATACCCCTCTTAATAAACACATATGAAATCAAATCGAACTTTATTGAGTTATAGACCACCCGGCCATACACATATAAAAGATTTATAATACAAAATATACATCTGTGGATGCTACATATCAGACATGGTAAAGACATAATAGAAATATATAGAACAAAATGTCAACAATTATCATAGAAATAGAATTAGTACTAATTATCTAAACATAGATATATGAATAATCATGTTCTTTAAGCGCTACATTTATCAAAGAAAAGTATAATTACTAATTATAAATGCGATAAATGTGGTGAGTCGTTGGAACAAATCTTCGGGTCTCTCTGTAGGATCATATCGGATAGAATCAAAGTCAATAAAATGGCCACCAGTAATTTGGAAACCATAGTGGAGGCGGATTGTTTGCCAAATATCACCAACAGAGGTAGAGTTTTTAACAATAGTGTTTCTGGATATTACTGGACAAAAATTTGCTATCTGTCCTAACATCAACTCAAGAATGTTGACCTTTTACTCACGGGTTTTCCTGTCAGCTTCGGCTACATCCTCACCGTCATTCACAAAGCCTCTCAGTCTGTGAGGTGCAGTTTTGGTCTTTTTCTGCCATTTAAGCCCAGCCACGAGAAAGGGAGCAAAGTTCTTGTCTACAGAAAGGCTGTAGATTAAGTTTTGTCTCCAGTTTTCAAATGAGTTTACAGTTTCATGATTGGTAAGGCACCATTGTTTTGGGCGCGCGGGTAGAATTTGCCATTGTCAATGTTTGTTTAATACACTTTGCGTTTCACGGTAGTAATTCTATTCCGGGGGT
>NW_026863081.1:0-16923 GCF_026571515.1 Ruditapes philippinarum | reverse complement strand
TTTAATCAATATGCAATCTAATTGTTTAATATCTCAATACACTATTGACATTACAATCATTGCGCTTCATAAGTTTCTGATGTTTAAACTCGACATTTCCCAAAGATGAAGCAGCAGCAGCAGCAGCAGCAGCAGCAGCAGCAGCAGCAGCAGCAGCAGTGGCCATGTTTATGATTACTGTGCCGATTTAGTATATATTACACTTTAAGTAATATTTATGATTACTGTACCGATTTAGTATATTACACTTTAAGTAATACCTTAATCAATAATTCAATATGCAATCTAATTGTTTAATTTCTCAATACACTATTGACATTACATTCATTCATTGCGCTTCATTGTAATCATTAATGATGATGTCACCAATTTCAACAAAAGAACCATTGTACCAGGTGATAAGCATTATCATCAAATTACAAAAGAACCATTGTCCCAGGTGATTAGCATTATCATTCATTTTCAAAAGAACCATTGTCAGCATTATCATTTAGTTACTAAAGAACCATTGTCTCAGAAGATTAGCATTATCATTAAGTTTCAAAAGAACCATTGTCTCAGGAGATTAACATTATCTACTTATCTCGGATTAATTCGGATTAATTATATCATAAATTTGTCTCAATTTCAAAAGAACCATTGACTCTGGGGATTAGGATTATCTACTTATCTCGGATTAATGACGTCACTAATCTTCTCTTCCATTTCGACAAAATTCCGAAAAATCAAACTCTCATAATGTATATACTCAGATAATCAACAATGAATGGAAACAATACATTTTTTTCTTATTTTCATGAACCTTCTAATGTCTGTCTGACTCCTTTCATCAGTACACTTGCATGCAAAAAATTACTAACAAAGATAGTTTAAGGTGTAAGCAAATAAAAGAATCGCTATAGAACTTTAATAATTTACTTTGTCAGAACTTGGGACGGTAGCGTATATCCGTCATTTCCTTCTATAAATTAGTACTTAAAAAAATGTTGATGTATATTTCATTTTCCAAAGTTTTCTATACAAAACATCTACTCATGTTAACAAAATGGTATTTAACTAAATGCATTTTAGCTGCACTCCTATACTCAAGTATTCTACTGACTGAATATGCACCGGTAATATAGATCATGTATAAAGTAATGAGCATGTTATTTGTCTTATCAACCTTTTTGTGAATTACTTCGAACTTTTTTTTACTGCATACTACATTGCATTAGCTATGCCTAATGTTATATAGCATATATGTTTTCAAATAAAAAGAAAGGAATATCCCTCAAGAGTAATGATAATACAAGAAACAATGTTACGACGCAGACCGATTAATATTTAGATACATATTTTACTCTTTAATTACGTACAAAAATAAAGGGTTTTTAATACTTACAACAATATATTCACGCATTGTCATCTATCTGCAGAATGTGCGTTTAAATACAGGGGATTTATATTGCAGTCGTTATATCACGAACAAAAGATGCACTAGCACAATTGTAATATACATGTAAAACTCACACTACAAATGATCATTGGTCAAAATTTATTTCTGTAATAGAGGCTATGTCCTATGAAATATAGTAGGAATTCGTTTTACCTAATTTGCTTTTTATTTTTATCAGCAAATAATAAATAAAGATTTTTTTAGAATGTTCAGCTGGTAGCCTAAAATTTCCGTTTCCCGCAACATGTATGTCAAAAGGAATAGACCTAGACACAAACAGATTCATCCTTTTGAGATCTGCCCACTTTTCAATACGCGCTTGGCCTGTCCGTTGACCGTATCTCAGAGGTGCGTGTTTTTTTTTTCTAATTTTAATTTTTCGTGAATTTGTCACTTGCATTTCTCAAGAAATGTATATCAAGTTTGTAGACTAATATGCGTCGTTGTAGAAAAATGCAATGATCTAGTTCAAATGCGCAGACATATAATCTCAAAGCACTATAGGCATCATTATAAAGCAAAGCACTTAAACTATAAATCATACATTATTTTACTAAACCGCACAAATAATGAATATTTATTCTAATCTTACGAGCTAACAAATTAGAAAAATAATGAAATGTGATGAACTACACTTAGAGACAATGAGAGTTGTTCTAATTTCCCTGACGTTTACTGATGTCATTCCTGACGTCATATTTCATTTATTTCTAAGCCATGCATTAACCGTGTTATAATGCACTTGGTGGTCCTAGAGAATAATGTGAATCGTGTTAAGATTTTGGTAAAAAAAATTATTTTACCAATGCCTCGAGAAGAATAGTTTTGTAAATAGTGAATCCACTGCCCCTATTAACATGGTTCCTGATACAAAATATGTTGCTAAAATGTGTCTGTCGCCATTTTGAAAACAACGAACACTCCTGTTTAATTAGTTTTAGGAAATTGTTAAATAAGAGTCCTTTAGGTATTTTAACGTACTATTAATTTAACGGACATGTATTTTAACAGAGCTGTGAGCAACTGACCACGGATAACCAAACACCACATAAACGATAAAATGTTATATTCTGATTGTTTTATTGGTTATTGTAAGCAGTTAAAGTTATAAGTAATAATAATAATAATAATAATAATAATAATAAAGACTTTATTTAAAGAGGCAACATAGTTAGGCAAGCCCAGTCTTCCCTATGAGCCTCTATGTGAAGTGATAGGTTTCCTGTCAGACAATTTACATACGATGGGATAATAACCTTACTTGAAGTCTTAGGAGGGAAAACGAAAGATATCAATACAATGTGTCTTAAACTTACTTAAGGCAAGAATTGATTTAGGATTTTTAAATTAAAACGATTAGGTTTAAGGTGTTGTTTATACGTAAATAGCAACAACATATGAAGATTAGCTTTTCATGGGTTGGGGCCTCTCTATTCTGATTATTGCTCGACGGAATATAAAAAGAGCAACACTCTTCATCATTTATTTATCATTATCCTAATTTTAAATCCTTTCAAAATTGCCGCACATTTATTTAGAATTCTGATACTTGTTAATGTTACGTGCAATACAACTATAAAATAATTCACAATTTGCAAACAAAATGGGGCTAAGAAATAGGAGATGAGCTAATTAAGTTTATTTATGCATACTGTTATGATACATTCCTCAAGATATACATTAAGTGTAACTTTTATTAGTATAATATAGTATAATGTGATTCTCACATTTTAATACTGATAAAATACAAGCTATACCTCGTTAATAAGGATCCCTTCTTCAACTGATGTCATAACATTTTGTTCCTTATTACTTATATATACAAACAAATTTCAGTATTCATAGTGAACATATATACTTTTCATTTCAGTCACATTTTGCGTATTTTAGTATACGACATCATTATCTAAACTTGTTTGTTTGTACATAATACTAAATTGTGCTATAAGAATTAAGTAAATATGAAATGTGTTGTTATCCTAACGTTCTCATTGCTGTGAATTTAATTGGCCATTTTTTAAACTTGATCATATCTTTTTATGTCATTTAAAACAAATAACAATTCGAGTAAAGGTCATTGGTAAACGTATCCACGTGTACATTTTAATATTTGATAATGTTGATCAAACATAAGTGAGCTTATTTTTTCGTAATAATAACCCTAACAAAGTCCAGAAACACACATGTATGAGTTTCTATCAGTTATGCAGGTGCGACCTTAAACCGAAAGCGACGTACATATATCCCTATGAAAAGTATTGATGGTTCATGATAATGATATATTGTAGTGATTCTCATAATATAGTTTGCATTTATGTACATATTATGGATGCCTTTTTGAGTAAGTTGTCAGATGTTGATAATTTGACATATACTCATTTAATTTGATGTGATGTGCTGCATCTATAATTTTATATACATTAAAGGGTAGTATGTACATTTTTTGTATCACCACTTAATTATATAACTAGCAGAGTGAAAATATAATGTTTTTACTTATTTTGATAGCATATCTATACCGAACATCACAAGTAATGAATTATCACAAAGTATTATTATTCACATCATATTATTATTCTGTTATGTATCACCCATTAATAAAACATGGTGAATTAAATACAACACTGGATTTAATATCATTTTGATTTCTGTAATTTATTATGTCTAAAGCAAAGAGCACACACATGGAATTCCATTGTACCAGACCACGCAAAAAATGCGTTCCCAAATCAATCGCATATGCATTTTAGAAAAAAAATGATATTTTTGTTTGCCTCCCTAGATTAGTAAGATAATGACAGTGATTTTCCCAATACTTTAAGACTGTTAAAAAGGGTATCTTTACCATTCCCCTTTCATAGTTTGTATTTTGTAGCTCATTCTTTCTACAATAAATGAGTCATCTATTAGATATGCCTAAATATTTCGAAGGTGGTGATTGATTTACAAACAGTATTTAATGCTTCCTCTGACCATCTGACTCATTTCATTATTACGTTTACATGCGGGGCTAACAAAGATAGTTCGTTATGTACGCACATAAAAGAAACGCTGTAAAATCTAATATTAAGTCAGTACTTTTTCTAATGTTTTATGAGATCTTATAGCTGACATTTTGAAAGTTATTGGAAGACAGCGTTTATTTGTCATTTCCTGCCACGGAAAGTGCTTTTTTGCTTTTTTCTTTAAAGGAAGCTGCTTTTTCACATGTGGGTGCCATGCCATTTGACATTATGGCATTATTCAGCTTCAGTTTTCCAAGCAGTAACATTAGATATGAAATTGTTTTGAAAATTTCGAAATATCAAACAGTGTTGGCTAGTTAAAGCAAAAAGGTGATAGTATATTGAAATGTGTGAATTTATGCTGACTACATAATGCTCCAATCTTATACTTAGGGAAATGTTTTTCTTTAGAAATGTTTCACTAATTCTTTTAAATTTTACTCTTTACATGCATGTTTAACTGATGACAATCTAATCTGCAATTAATTTCTAAAAAGTGTTATTATTCTCCCCGCATTTTAGGATGCATAGCCAGAGTTGTTCACCTTCCTGCTTTAAATATTTGTGTTTCCGCTATGAACATCCTCAGCAAAAAACGAAACACTGATAACAATTCAAGTCTAGGGGAATATTGTGTCGATGCTAAGCATATATAATCTAACAATATTCATCATACGCTTATTGTATTGAATGATTTAATGTTTAATTTTAATCTTACTACTTAAATAACGACACGTTTTTGGCTGTGCTCATAGAGTACTTAATGCATTATTTGCATGCAATAATGCACTTAAATAACGAGTACATTGTAAGAACATTGAAGCAATTAAATACATTTTAACATCATACAATCTTTGTTTGGTCAAAAACCTTAATAACAAGATATATGTGTATGAAGACAAAATTTAACTTTACTTGATTATTGATTTATATTTTCAGTATTGGGAGGTAAGTACACTGTCTTTATTTTTCTATGCTTTTTTTAAAGGACAAAAATGTTCTTTTTTTCAATTATGTCTTCTCTTGAATATCTGTGATTTATAACGTAAATGAATGTTATAATTTTCTTCTTTAATTAGTTATTAGTTTCATAAAACTATTTGTTTTTTTGGTTTATAAACTTTTCGATCGTATACTCAACATAAAAGACATATTATTTAGTATTGTATTTTGTTCAATATTATGTGTAAAACTTGACTAAAACATCTTCAGATATACTCAGATATAGTCCATTTTGATGTCTGTAAAATATAGTTAACGGCATATTGCATGACGTGTTGCGTTACATGTCTCAAGATATATCTTAGAATTTAGATTCTTTGCTAAAAGAACTAGGAAATTAATTAATATAACAGTTCATATTTATCTCATGTATATAGCAAGAGCAGAAATTATTCTTTATTTGATTGTATTGGAAAGGAAAAGCAACTAAGCTGCTAATTCAAACTACAGTGTGTGTTATTTTTAATCTAGAAAAAAAGTGCAGGGGCACATAAAATAAAGACTTTTTTATGTATAAATGCTTTCCTTCAGTAAGAACGTGAAAGGAAATATCTAACTACGGATTTATGTTTTATTATAAGACAGACATATAAATGAAACTTATACAAAATAAGAAACATTATATAGTGTGGAAACAAAATCTACCAATGCCTCCTTTAATGTTTTGAAATGTATTTAAATCATTACCAAAAGCTGTTTGATTTTGTTCAGGTATGAAACACAATGATACATAAAATGAATAAAAGAGGATATTTTAATTTTAGGAGTATGATAATTTTATTTTTTTTGGATGATGTTCTTTTAACATGTTGCATAACTCACGAAAATAATATCATAATATTTGTTTTCGACTTTTAAAATCATTCTTTACATATAATACTATATATTTGTTTCTGACAAATCTACCGCAGTTTTCATTAAAATATACTCTAAGAAATTTAAACGGAATTTGTTTGACTTAACTTGCTTTTTTTAATTAGCAAATAGTAAATGAAGATATTTTGGTATGTTGACAAGGTAGCATGAACTTATCTGTTTCTAGCTATATGTTTGTCAAAAGGTATAAGCATACACACATACACATTCATCATATTTTGGTCTTCCCACTTTTCAAAACACGCTTGGCATGTCTGTTGACCGTATCTCAGAGGTACTTGTGTTTTTCCTAATTTCAAGTTTCCGTGAATGTGCGAAATTTAAGATTTATATATATCATTTTTGTTTGCGTCGTTGTAGAATAATGCAATGATCAAGGTCAAATGCACAGAAGTATAATCTAAAAGCCCTAAAGGATTTAGGATTTGGGTTTAACACTTCATTTCATTTTTTTCTTTGACCAATGTCTTAAGAAAAAGAGTTTTGTTAAAAGTGAAATTTACTGCTCCTTTTAACATGGTTTTTGATACAAGATCTGTTATTCTAATGTGTTTGATGTCTTTTTGCAAACAACAAAAACTCATGTTAAGTGGGTTTTAGCAAGTTGTTAAGTAATAGTCGTTTAGATATTTTAACGTAATGTTAATTTAACGGACAGTTATTCTTAACAGAGCTGTAAGCAACTGGCTCCGAATAACCGAACACCAAATAAATGTTATATTCTTATTGTTTTTCTTAAACACTAGTTATTATATTTACAATTTAGTGCGATTACTGACCGATTTATGCAGTATAAGCATCATACTCATTCTGCGTAACTTACGTAGTTAGGGTTATTACTGCATATCTGTATTTATGTTTGGTAATTTACATATATGTGCTCTTTTCAAATGCTGCATACTAATTACTAATTTAAGAGAGTTTTCGACAAAATAAGAGCAACAAAAACAAAGGTGAGATAGGTTGAAATGAAATCTATATTGAATTATTTTCCAGCCGTCTGAAACTGTCAGCTTAAGCGCAAATATCTTATTCTAACACGACCCGCATTTTTCCCTATTGAAGATAGAAGAACCGAAAGTGTGTGTTATTATGCTATAAAATCACTGTTTGACGTTCTATATTTAGACATGTGATGTAATCATTATACACGTATCGTAACCACGCGCTGACAATAAGTACGGAAATAAATCAAGCGCAATTTAGCTAAATATCAAGTACGGTAGCATTTATTTGTTTACGTCGTGTTAGAATCGAAATAATATATCCAAATCGGTGATAGGGTTAGGGTTATCTACGCCCTCGTGATATAATTCCCCGCATCCGAACTCCAAACAGTGATGTTATTGAGCAATAAAATCACAGTTTGGGATATATTATTTCTTAAATGTATGTAACATTTAAACGCCGGTTGTATGCATTATCACGATCCCAAAGAAAATAAATTTGAATACGTATGCAATTGATTTTAGAGACTGCACGCGCATGGTATCACCCTTTTTTATAATTATTATAAAGTCTAACAATCGAAGATAGTCCGATTGAATGCTGATAGACTTAATACCATTCATTGAAAAATCCTTTGACATGTAATGTTAAGGGAGTTACTAATGAATGGTCATCGCAGTGATTACATATATACTTTAAACGCAAAATAAACGTACATACCATTCATTTAATCAATAATTGCCAATGCATATATTAATTACGTTTTCTTGTCTTACATAAACAGCAACCATCTGAGTGTACAACAGTCGTATTAGCAATAAAGAACAGTAATATATATAGTATATAACACTGTCATATCTGCAAAAAGAACAGTTATACACAAAATAGGCAACTATCCTATAACAACAATCATATCTGCAATAAACAACAATCATATTAAAAAACAACAAAAAAAACAGCAACATTCATATAATAAAATAGCAGTCGTATTTGCATAGCACAACATTTGCATATGCCATAAAACCAATCATACTTAAAAGACAACCAATATTGTGTTGTAAGAATAAAATGAACCCAACTGAATTGTGTAACGTATTTAACATTTATAATAAACATGTACAATACCTAGATTTACTGAAAAAAATTATCTATCGAAACTATCTTTATAATGACCAGTCCGACACACATACTAACATTTTACATTTTGTTTAAAGAAAGACATGACGAATGTATAAAATTGACTTGATGTTTATAATGTATCACATTGATTTACTCATTTGTCATTATGTTGATTGTATAAACAGTGAGTTTTTCTTGGCAAAAACGTTTATAAACAACGCAAAATGAATGTCTTAAAATGCTGGGGTCTAGTGTATCCCAGGCAATATCACACAAATTGCTATAGCGTTGATTTTATGTCGTTTAACCCTATTATATTTATCTGTTTATATGCTGTTTAATGTTTAATATTACTTCAAGGTAATGACTGATGAATTAATAATACAACTTTATATTGCTACACAGAATATTCAGGTGTTGTTTGTCAAAAGTTTATGTAAAGGGATATAAGTGTTTTACAATTTATATATGAATAGGAAACAGAACAGATATAAAACTTACATTCAAATAAACTACACTAACTATTCATATTTATACTTTAACTTTGTAACTTACTTTCAAATTGGTATTATTTTATCTTTCAGATATGTCGAATTTCAACACAACGGGAATGTGGTAAGCACTTGTAATAAATTAAACCTATTGTTGAATTAGAATAGGCAACCCATGTTTAACTTCAAGTAATAACAATTATAAACATATACATACTTTTGAGCATAACCAAGGACTTTTAGGAAGTAGTGATGCGATTGTTTTTAAGTAATCATATTCAAGATAAACAGATACATACTCAAATAAATAAGACTTAGAATAACATTTAAAGATATTAACAGTCAACAAACATATTCATATTATCAGTTATTGATTGGTATCCTTTGTTTATAAACATCATTGAAAGTTTGCTTTCTGTGAATAAGTACCAGACTTAATCAAAGAAGTTAATTCATTTATTTGCCTTTGGCATTATATAAACTGGCCACAACATCATATTTCCTATGTTTTAAGTTTTTGCCTTTATTATATAACATTTATTTGTTTATTAAGAACATTTTGAGGCATCATTGCTGTTCGGAGGAACAAAAAGATATTTTAATAATTGTCTTCTGTCTAATTTAACATTATTTATTATAACACTTGTCTTTGTAAAAAGAAACATATTTGGAAATGTTAACGTATAGGGAATAAGGAAGAAATCAAGTTTACTTGAAAGCAAAACGTTACACTATATACCATGCGAACAATTTATTTTTTATCTTCTATTTATTCACTGAAAAGGCAATAATGATTTTCTTATATTGAGCTTAAATCTCAAGTTTATTTATTGTTTTGTTGTCTTTATTCTATTTTTCAGGTTGGTGATTATAGTTATTTAAATCTAACTACGAAGTATCATTTTGCTGTAGGGATGACGTCTCCTAGTGATCGGATTAAGGTTGTTGCAATTCCAGCAAAATAGACAAAAACACATCTGTGCCTTACTGTAATCAAATAATAGAAATGTATGCCTTTCAAAATTTTGATGTCATGTCGACCATTTATGAAGTGTATGTGTAAATATCTATACTCACTCAATTATACCAAATATCTTTTATATTGTTATTTTCATAGACTTGAATTGTATTAAGTCGTATATCAGTAATGATCCACGATACCCCCCGCCCCTTCAAAAAAAAAATAGAAAATGTAACTTGTATAGATATCATTGTATAGCTAAGCTAAAACTGTTGAAATAGATAAATACAGAATCCCTAAAGAAAGCACAACACGGCAAAATTGAAAATGTTGCAGGCTCGGTTTGATTGAGCCTGTTCATGGACGGTACTGGAAAGTGCAAGTTACCGTCCACGCCCCCTAGCACCGGCTTAAGTATAATTCAACATTCAAACATGAAATAGTAAATTTTTGAATTTAGAAACATCCACAGATGTGTTCATACGGCGGTTATCATGGAACCTTCAATGCGACACTTCCGTGCCATGCCATGAAAAGCGGCGTATGGTCCCCAAGTAATAAAAAGCGTGTGCATTAAACGAGAAAACAATGGGCGGAACTAAATAAAATTGAATTTTGAAAGGGGATCAGAGGTTATGAAGCCTGCGTATCACAGATAAGACGTCAAAAGACAAATTTAAAAAGCAGGCAACATATCCTAAGGGTGATTCAACATTATTCAAGTAGGAATATTGGAACCACCCAACTAGAAATTGCCGAAAAGTTGAAACTAAAAGTACAACAAGCACAGCAATAATGTCGTTCTGAACGATCTTCAAGGATCGAAAATATAACATCATTGATTAAATGTACGGGGAGACTTTTTACAGCCGCCACACGGCACAAATAACACGGATGTGATCATAAAATAGATAAATACAGAATCCCTAAAGAAAGCACAACACGGCAAAATTGAAAATGTTGCAGGCTCGGTTTGATTGAGCCTGTTCATGGACGGTACTGGAAAGTGCAAGTTACCGTCCACGCCCCCTAGCACCGGCTTAAGCAGAATTCAACATTCAAACATGAAATAGTAAATTTTTGAATTTAGAAACATCCGCAGATGTGTTCATACGGCGGTTATCATGGAACCTTCAATGCGACACTTCCGTGCCATTCCATGAAAAGCGGCGTATGGTCCCCAAGTAATAAAAAGCGTGTGCCCTAAACGAGAAAACAATGGGCGGAACTAAATAAAATTGAATTTTGAAAGGGGATCAGAGGTTATGAAGCCTGCGTATCACAGATAAGACGTCAAAAGACAAATTTAAAAAGCAGGCAACATATCCTAAGGGTGATTCAACATTATTCAAGTAGGAATATTGGAACCACCCAACTAGAAATTGCCGAAAAGTTGAAACTAAAAGTACCACAAGCACAGCAAAAATGTCGTGCTGAACGATCTTCAAGGATCGAAAATATCAAATAAAATATAACGATTCTACATGCAACAGAACACAATAACAAACGATGATGTTTTATGTAATTTAAATTGATATACTAAGATATATAAAACAGCGTGCAAGTATTTTTATAAACCCTTTCATTTAAGACTGGATTTAGTTGTCATCAGGGATACGGTGGACATTACCGATGCGATTTATTACATAAATAAAGGGATCTAATGAGCTTAATCCTTACTCTTGTTTGATGGGCAGGTTAAAATTCCCAACATTTTGAGGAAAATGTATAAGATATAACATAAAAAGGATGGTCAAATGAATTAAAAATTTTACCATAATAAGTTTAACGTTTCAATACTTGATCTTGGCTGAGTAACTGACCATGGTTACCATTTGCGTTTCATTTTGTGCATTCATATTTACTAAATGGTTTTGATTGTTATTCTATTTTAAACATGTTATACTTCTGGCTTGATTTTTTAAGGTTTTATTTAATCCAATTAGATTTATTTGATTTCCACGAACGCGTCGCTTTTTCTTGAATTTTCTGCATTCATATTTACTAAATGGTTTTGCTTTTTTTATTCTTTTTTTAAACATGTTATACTTCTGGCTTGTTTTCTTAAGGTTATTTGTTTTGTTTATTTTGCATTTATGACCGATCTGTCTATTTTGGTTGCAAACAGTAGAGGACCTCAAGGTTTTGTAAAAAGATAAGCAATTTTTCAATATTTAAAAGAAAGTAAATGTGAAATATTTTGTCTGCAGGATACACATTTTCATTAGTACCAATTTATGGACAGAATTGGGTTCAAAATGTATTTTAAGCATTTCTTGTTCAAACTCAAGGGGTGTTGGGGTTTTTCTTTCAAATAAACTTGATTACAAAGTAAACCAAGGGTTGTTGATGAGTATGAAAATTATGTAATTGTTGGCATTAATATAGGCGAAACGACATTTACTCTTGTTACTTTATATGGTCCTAATGAGGAAAATCAGTCTTTTGATGAACATATTTTTGATAAGATAGATCAAATTGGAAAATGTGATCACCTGATATGCGGAGATTTTAATTTAGTTATAAATCCCGAATTGGACTATGATTATTATAACATATAAATAATAAAAAGCACGCACCTTCTGAACGAAATGCAAAATATGAGTATAAAATGGCAAGACACCAGTGAAATACGGAAAATATGTTTCACTGCAGTGAAAAATAAATTTTTACAGTGAAAAAACGGAAAATAAAAAATAACCATTTTATTTCATCAATATTTGTCAAAGTTCATTTATAAGTATATAATAAATGAACATATCTTCTTGAGAAAGACTACTGTGTTGAAGATACATGCCTCTCTATTGCATAATGTTGTAGTTATTGACCTGTGCACTTAGTAAATAAAATAATGGTGCCGGACATAACGGGAAAAGTTTTTGTATAAATAGCACAGACAAATAGAAGCATTAAGACACAATACTTTGATATGCATAAGAGTAACTGTCTTGTACTTTTTTCTTATTTAATTTCGTCTGAGGCTTGCTACAAAGGGTTGAATTCAAGACTTTTAACCTATATAGATATATAAATCTCAATTAGGAAATATAGTGTATAAAATTTATGCTCTCTTATACTTGTACATGTTATTTTTTGTGTGATGATATACCTCGTAAATTGTAATGCTCAATGTTTGTTCGCAGCCATTGGTACAGTTACAGTTGCAATGCAGTTTTTTTTATAAATTTTAGTTATTGCCAATTGTAATACATAGTATTTTATATTTTACTTTTTGCCGTGACACAACACATACCCAGATACGTCTTGGGAATATATATTTTATTAAGGTTTAATTTTGTTTTCAAAATTGTTAAATGATCATGTACATTAACTTTTCATAAATCCTAGGTGATTCACACCTGAAATAAACACGATGTGTCAATCAGTACGAAAGCTCATGTATTTTGGACGGTGATAACAATTAACCAATCAGATAGAGTACTGAAACGAAATTCCCTTAACCACGTTATCTATTTTAGGATAGGCCATCTGTCAATCAAATACTCCTTTGAAAAGCTATTGAGTGCAGTTCCCACGGTTTATGCAATTAGACTACTTTTTTTCTTTTCTATCAAACATAAACATTTATTAATTTATTTTTGTTAAACGAAGACTAAAAATATGATATATCAGCTTACAAACATAAATCTATATTGTTGTCCTCTATGTTATATACCTATTTGTTGTTTTGTGAAAGCATCACAGTGACCTAATTCGTTTATATAATTACATATTTGATTTGCTCATGTTTTTGTATATTATACAAACTGAGTGTTATTGTAAAATAAAATTGAAAAATTGAAGGTTTATGCAGTATTCAAACTACTATAACTCTCTATTGTTTTAATTTGTTTTCATCGCCTTTTGTAAATAGTTTGTTTGTTATTTGTTTGTTTTTTGTCTAGAATATAACTTATGTCGATACGATGAATTAACATAAATCTGCATTTTAACAAAACGGTAAACAGTGCATTAGGACATGGCTTGTCTAGTTTTTAATGATAAAAACTTTTTGAAAAAAAAATGTTCATGATTTATTAGATATAATGGTTTTATTATAAAAAAAGTTTGCTGGATAACGTTAACAAAGTTTTGATAGTAAATTTTCATTTTTACATTTATACCTTACTTTTATGTATTTAATGACCATTACAAAACTATAACCAGGTTCGACGATTTTATGTTAAGTAATTTGATTTGAAAATACTAGTATTATGATGTAACTGCAATATGTAGGCATTATTTAGTGAAGGAAAATAACTTTGCATTGTTCGTATTGCTGCTATATGTAAATGTACTGTCAAAACTGAATTTAGCAATTTATAATATGTTTGCAACATAGTATAATACTTCTTTAATTAATGTAAAGTATTTTTTTATAATATCATAGTCCATATTTAAGTTAATACAAGTGTGAGAACTTTTTTTGTTGTTGTTGTTTCAGTGTCATTGTTAGGTAACCTTCGGGTATAAAAGTCTTCATCTACCTAGCCATCCAGTGTTAGACTCCATCTTGGGAAGTAGTCATTATGTGGTACTGCTAGTACTAGTTAGTCCAGGAAGTAGATAAAAATACTATTGAACTTGTATTTGAGCTCTCAATATATAAGGTTGGTTGTAATGCCAATACTGTAACACCAATATAACTGGGTACCCATACTATAGTTAATATAAGGTTTTCAATTAGTGCTTGGTCATTCCTCACAACACCAGTATAACTGGGTACATATACTATCGTTAATATAAGGTTTTCCATTAGTGCTTGGTCATTCCCCACAAACCAATATAACTGGGTACCCATACTATCGTTAATATAAGGTTTTCAATTAGTGTTTGTTCATTCCCCACAACACCAATATAACCGGGTACCTATACTTTCGTTAATATAAGGTTTTCAATTAGTGTTTGTTCATTCCCCACAACACCAATATAACTGGGTACCCATACTATCGTTAATATATCGTTAATATAAGGATTTCCATAAGTTACGCAGAACTATTTCTTTAAATACTAGTGAACATAGCTGGTTAATTTTTTAAAGAAGCCGGTTTTGATTGATTTTTGAACAAACTAACTGTAAATATTGCTGTTTTATCATTTTTTTGTCATTATTATTATTTCCTTTGCTCGATAAATAGCTGTCATTTCATATGTATAAAAATAAACATATTTGTTTTTTTTTTGTTTTAGTTTCTTGAATCATTACTCCATTTTTGTCATATTATTTAATTCTTGCTCGTGCTGGAATCATCTGGGCCTTTATTTCAATCAGCATAAATGTGATAATGCTCCGTATAATTTTAATTTTTATATAACTTTGCAGTGACTAGACTTGCTGACGATATTTTAGTTACCGTTTCATAGCACAGGTTTGACTATAGTTAAATTTGTATTCACACGCTTTCCTGGAATTACCAATTTCAACGTAAGTAGCCGACTTCTAATTCTATAGAGTTTCTGAATCAACGATGAGAAGACAACTGAAATTTAGAGATCTATAGTCATGGAGAAATAACACCTGGCCTGAGGATCGGTTCCTATTTCAAGATAAATGACGTCAGGTCTTTTTAATGAGCATGTCATAATGATAACATGTCTTATTTTATCTTGTATAATAGTATAATAATAGGCATTATTATTTTCATTAATGCAGTTTATTAGAAGGGAGACAAGCCTGGCTTGTCCCAGTGTCATGTTTGTACCAGTTCTCTCCCTTCACACGTCAGATGTCTTCTGAAGGTTATGTTATAAGGCTTCTGTTTTGAGTTTTGGTACTAATTATATAGTATCAATTAAAGTTACCCGTTAGCCAATAACCTAAACCATCGTATTTATATTTGTGTTTTCTGTTTTTATCTATTTTTTTGGCAATAAGTACAGTTGTAGTGAAAAAGTATTTTGTATGGAAGTCAAAATACTACTGTGTTTACATTTGTCTACCTTTAGGATACATTATTAAACATCTATCGCTACATCCTTTATTAAACATCTATCGCTACTTCCTTCCGATAGCAAGCATCTAACATTCTCTAAAACCATTCCTTAAACATTATAAAAATCATATTTGCCATTTCTTATGAAGTGAAAATTTATTTATTTCCGAGGCATGACGTGCCTTTAATGTGAAAATACTTATACAAGTGCCTGTATCCTGTCGGCTGCTCAAAAGTCACGTGTTAATCATTTGACTATCACATGATAGACTAACCTATGATGTAGGCGACGTAGTTTAAAGTTCAATTAAAGCAAAAAAATAAAATAATACACATATTCTTCTTAATTGCATTAACTACATAGTACAGGTAAATGAACAATTTGTTCTAAATTGTTTTGAAGAATTAAATTGTATGCATTTAACTTTAGTAAAATAAAAGGCATTGTTCCATGCATGGTTTTGATTTTCACTTACTATTAAGAATATGAACTCTTTACTAGTAACAAGTATACATTATGTGGTGAAAAAAAAGAAGATTTTATGAAGAATTTATTTTTTATTTTCTCATTAACTTGTTATTTTTTGTCGTTGTTAAACACTGAATCTAAAGTTTATGACATAAGAAGAATATAATAAAACACAATCCATTGAAACGTTTTACAATTAATTGTAACATGTCTTAGATATCATTTCAATATTTCTTTTTTATTTCATTCTCGTAACTTTATATTGGTCTATACATGTGTTAAGATCTTTAAAATAAGAAAGGAAATTACAAAATCATATAATTCTTGATATTTTAGATATATTGGAAGAGTATAACTTTTTCTCTGTCAGATAGGGACAGTAACTCCTGAACTACTTAATCTAAAGAGACCATGCAACAAAGTACAACACTTGTCTCAGTGTTTAGTCTTGAGACCGATTTCAGATTGTACCGATTTTCGGCATGCATCTACAATAATATAACAGGGAACAAAATAACCCCAAAATGAAAAGCAAAGTAACATACTTATTTCCCATAATGTGTATGATCTTCCGATCAAAGTTTTCAAAATCAACATAAGCTTTGAGAAAATCACACAGTTACATAGTAAGGGAACTAATTAAAATGAATTATTACACATATAATCATTATATACTCTCCC
>NW_026863080.1:0-14366 GCF_026571515.1 Ruditapes philippinarum | reverse complement strand
TAATGCAATTTGTCGCCGGTAACCGGCTTTGCAATAAAATATATTACGAATTTCATGATGAGATCATAGTTCATCGCTTTTAAAAAGATAAAAGTTGCAAACAAATAAAGCTCTCACTGCTATAATCGTTTGTACTAAACTTTCGGAGACCTATACGTTACAGCTCAATGGATACCGCTTCAAAGAAAGCTTAAAGTAGCACGCCTCCAGATTCCTGCTAATTTCCATGAAAATTTTGAAAATGTATTTAAAAAAGTAAAATATTGTGAAGCTGACAAAGAAAGCAATAAACACATTGCAAACGGCACTTACAACCCATGTTAATTACCAAATTGTGCAAAATTAGCCCTTACTGTGTTAGTAACGCAGTAGAAAGATGTTGAAAAGTATTGAAAAATCGGCATTTTTTTATCGCAAATAGCATGGAAATTATTACTTTCATCTCCAGTCTTTTCACTTTTCATAAAACTTCAATACATTTTTCTCAAGTTTGATTTTCTTGAAGAATTTGGCTCATCTGGAGGCATGCAGCTTTAATTCAATGCAGATATATTTATTAAAACATTCACAGCAAATCAATAATGATGTATTATTAATGAGGTTTATTACATGAAATCTACAACGGTAACTATTTTTAACATACCATGACGATCCAGGATAAAACCAAAGCCCCAGTTTCGATTACTTTTTGCCAAGTACTTCGGTCACGTAGACCTGCAGTATTATCCGCAACCATTTTCCTAGAATAGTAATATAATTATGGTGTTATATACTTTATTGTTAACTAAAGATTTATAATAAACTGTAGTTTATTTCATTTATCTTTATCTTAACTGAATTGGAAGCAGAATATTAACACCTCTAGGCAATTAGAATATTTTATCATATTGGTTTACATTTTCAGATAATTATTTAGACCTTGGTCATGGTTTGATATGTACATCATCAAATGAAAACTGACAAGTTCAAATGGGTCTAAATAAATATTCTTCGTTTTTTGAGAAAGTTAATGTAAAAAAAAACTACACGTATAACTGACATTACATTTTGCATTCGGTTTTTAGTGTACATTAGATGTAAAGAAACAAAAACATACGAGTGTATACGTCGGTATTTTGTAAGGAAATAACTATTACAATTTCGGTTTATATTATAAGAAATAATGAATTACCCACTTCTTAAATTTAAACAGATATTTTTAACACTATTCATACTGACTGATCGGCTAGTAGAATAAATAATATTTTAGATCATCCATGTGTTTTTTTTTTTGTGTGTGTGTGTTTTTTACAAACGTAAAAGCAGGAGAATCCTTAAACCACTGAAGTATAATCAAAAATTAATCTTTGTGTGCAAAAATGGAATTAAAATGTTTATAACATGTCTTTATTAGATTGCTATTGTAGAAATATAGCTTTTTTATCTAAAAATAATTTTGTGGTACATCAAATGACAAACTTAGACAACGACAATCGACTTTACAATAAGGTATACAAACAGGAAATTAAAGCATTAAAGATAGATTGTGTTCATAAAAGGTATGCAATTAATATACATTGAAAAAGTATCTTAAAACAAATTCATGAATGAGCAACGAACTGACATATCTCTAGTATCTAGAGCATGTAGCAATCTATACTACGCTGGAATTAAAATAACTCTTTTTCCTCCTTTAAACTTTTATTTCTATAATTTTCAACATAATAACTTCTTTAACTTTTAACGAACTAAAGCGAACTAAAAACTTAACAAGATAACAATTCCTTTTATATACGACGTATTGCACGTAAAAATCATGAAAATCATGTTAATATAGTTAAACACAAACCCGCCAGTGACAAACCCGGCGGTTACAACAAATACAGGGCGGTCACAACAATTTAGTGCCAAGCCGGCGGATAAAAACAAAATAAACAATAATATTATCGCGTTTTTCGCGACATAGCATGCGCAATGGCATTATTTTGGTGGTGGTATTGAAATGTCAAGGAACGAACGGCCATACGCTACTGAAACTATGATTCGAGCCTTCATGGTTGGCAAGTAACTGTTTAATTCAGTGATATAGAAGGAGGACCACAATAGGCGTTAAAATAGTGTCATTGTTCGTTAATTTTCAACTTTCAACAATGAGATGACTTATGGAAACAGGACCATTGCTTGAACGGTATTTGTTTTTGTGAAAGAGCAGATCTCAAAAGAAAAGGCATGAAACGACGCAAACAAAAGTCATCCCGCAGCAAATACATATATGTACGTTGAACACTTTGTATTTTATTTTCAATGCATTCGACATATTAAAGGATTACACCCATGTAAAGTTAAGATTAATAGAATTATAAATAAAAAGAGGTTTTAATAAACTAAAGTGAAAAGTTCCAGACATTTATAATGTGCCTAGTAACGATTTAAATGTTACTTTGATTTTACGACATTCGTGTACACAGTAACCTTGTTAAACATTTCAGAAAGGTATATTCTGAATGAAAGGTGGTTCTAGCTCATACATACTTAGGCTGACTGTATAATATGTTACAATTTTAACATGTTGAGTGCACCGATATTTTGCAAAGTATTTTTTCTTTTTATTAAAGTAACAATTTTTATGTATTAAATGGTAGATATTTGGACTTCTATTTCTATATGATTTGTAATATTTATAGCAATTATTATCAAAGAACGACACGATAATAAGTGCAGGATTTCATGGCAAGAGTACCGACAAGCTCTTTATTCCTAGTCCAATTTGCTATTCGAATCTGAAGAGTTGTCCCCTAGTTGCTCAGCTACTGAAAAATCACTGTCTGAACTGTCCTCTTGTGGCATAAGTACCTGAGGCATGGAATGAGTGGAATGTGATATTGATCTTTTCTTTTCCTTCCTCTCAGGTAGAGCACATGTAACTCTAGCGTCCATTACAGGAGTTGTCCCTGACAATGGTTGGTCATTGTGTTTGTTTGTTCTGTCCTTTGCATTGAATGCATGGTTTTCATGTCCTTGGCAACATGGCATACTGCATGAGCTTACTGTCGCTGATCGCTTCTGCCGTTTCATCTGCCAATTGAATAAATATTAGCTATTGTGTAAGAGAATCAATATGTATGAAAAAATGTTTATTACCTATGATTTGGCATTATTCCTTACCGATACTTGATTATAGCAGATGGAAGTCTGAAATTTAAAATATATATGATAAAATAGAGAAATACAGAATCCCTAAAGAAAGCCCAACGTGGCAAAATTGTAAAATGTTTCAGGCTTGGTTTGATTGAGCCTGTTCATTTAAATGAACGATAAATAAACGATGTAAATTATCGATAGCAATCATTGATTAAAGCAATATAGACATGTATTATAAACATCAGCATAAAAGCTGACAATCCATTCAAATTCATCAGCTGAAAATGTGTAAAGACATCAATACAAAGGATTGACATACCTCAGATTAAAGGCTTGAAATAATCAGCTCAAAGGGTGGATATACAACACCTTAAAGGCTGGCATAATTTCAGCTCTTGGTTGGAACTTCTTCAGCTTAAAGGCTGGAAAAACTACAGCTTAAAGGTTAGAAATACATCAGCTCAAAGGCTAGAAATACCTCGGCTCAAAGGCTGGAAAAACATAAATGCCTGGAAAATACATACAACATAACAAAACCAACGTATAGGCTAGAAATGCATCAGTTCAAAGGCTAAAAAACAAATTGGTAAAAAAATCAACTAATGTCTGGAAAATATCTGAAATAAAAATAAATACAGTAATCATCAACCGGAGAAATGGGAACATTATCCCGATATAAAACTAAAGACAAGTATTGCTTCGAAAATCTTAGTCCTCGAAAATTATAACTTAATAAAAGCCTCTATTTGATGTAAAAACATAAAACCTTTGACTCTGTATGAATAGCAAACAATGTCTATGCATAGTTTAACTGAATTAAGAACTAATGTGTTTCTTGATGTTTATCTAAACTACAGCACCTTGAACTATGACCATTTGAATAGGCATTAGTTTATATGAAGCTATTTACCGTAATTACTCAGTAAATATGCTGTAGTTTTGCTTACTATCCGAAAGTAGGAAAGAAAAGATATACATATCTTTTAATGCTATCACATTCTCAACAAACAACAAACATTCTATGAGGTCCAATATTGCAGATGTTATTGAGATTGAGTCCGCCTCAGGGAAGTACAGGTTCGGGGTTAAAATCTGTAACGTTTGATAAGTTATACCGTAATGTCCTTACGCGTGCTCCTTGAAGCCTGAATATTGAACCAGTTGATTTGATAACAAGTTTAAATTTAATTTAAAACTTAAATTGCTACATATGAACCTTTTCAAACGAGTCACGAAGGAAAGGCCTATGATCTGTATTGAGACCGCCATTGTAGTCAGTCATGTCGTATGGGGATTGCGTTCATTGAACGCCACCTTTCCCTGTTGATCTTGTTCACCATATTTTATGTACATTTGTGATGCAGTGATCTCAGACAATTTGAAATATGAATGAAAGCTTTTACGATTTGAATGGAAGCGAATAATGATGTAAGAAGCTAGTAACTTTGTTGTTTTATTCCAAAGGATAAAGAATCGTCGAAAGACGTTTGTGAGTTTTCTTAGTAATGGACCAGCTGTTCGCTGATTGGCTTTATTTGGTCACATGTTACAAGACCTCTCTATGATTGGCATGCTTTTGTTTTACTGCGTAAATTAACATAAAACGAATACATTGTATTGAGTAAATTACCGAATGACCGCATTAGAATAAATAGCCGAAAATAGTTACAATGACATAAATGGTTTTATCTGACTATAAAGTATGTATATCCGTGAAATTAATGACTTTCCACATTTGACACCCTAAAAATATATATCCGTGAAATTAATGTTTAGTCACAGTTGATTCAAAATGATCGTGAAAGTTTGCATATCTTAATTTGCTACTTTTTATTTGGAATGAATGTTATCATTCGTTAAAGTGGTAGCGCACGTTGATGTGTTTCACCAAAGAATAAGTTATTTGATTTTTGGAATAAAAGTTTCTTAATTAATAAAAAAAATTGTCTCCCAAAACTTTTGGGAGACATATTGTTTTTGCCTTCGCCGCCTGTCTGTCGCCGTTCATCCGTCCGCAAACTGCTGGTGGGATTTTAACCAAACTTTACAGGAGTGATCAGTACTATCCTTAGTTTTGCATATCACCAGCACGTCCCGTTTCGCTGCACAAAATGGTTGCCAGAGATAAAAACATAAAATATTGTCCGGCTTTTACAGGTCAAACTGTTGGTGGGATTTAACCAAACTTCTCAGGAGTGATCAGTACCATCCCTAGTTGTGCATATCGCAAACCTTGACCGGTTTTCAAATGTAAATCTACTGGAAGGATTTCAATGAAACTTCACAGGTTTGACCAGTACCATCCTTTATTTTGCATATCGCCGGCACGTTCTGCTTCGCTGCACAAAATGGCTACCAGAGCTAAAAATAAAGAAATCTCGTCCAACTTTCACAGGTAACAC
This sequence comes from Ruditapes philippinarum, assembly GCF_026571515.1. Taxonomy (NCBI): domain Eukaryota; kingdom Metazoa; phylum Mollusca; class Bivalvia; order Venerida; family Veneridae; genus Ruditapes; species Ruditapes philippinarum. The sequence continues at coordinate 8,844 of NW_026863080.1, read as the reverse complement.
TGCTATTGGTATTTCAATGACACTTCACAGGAGTGACAAGTTGCATCCCTTATTGTGCATATTTCCGGCAGTTTCTTCCTCGCTGCACAAAATGGCTACCAGAGTTCAAAAAAAGAAAAACCTTGTCCGGCTTTCACAGGTCAAATTGCTAGATTTCGATATTACTTCATAGGAGTGATCAGTATCATCCCTCATACCATCCCATCATTCCTGCCGGCAGGAATTCAATAAAATTTGACAGGAGTGATCAGTATAAACCTAGTTGTGCATATCCTGAGCACTTACTGCTTTGATACACAAAATCGCCACAAGAGCTCAAAATGGAAAAAAAGCTTGTTCAGCCTTCACAGGTCAAACTGCTGGCGGGATTTCAATTAAACTTCATAGGGGTGATCCGTATCATCCTTAGTTGTGCGCATGGCCGACATGTTCAGGTTTGCTGCACAAAATGGCCACTAAAACTATTAAAAGAAACATAATTTCCGACTTTTACTGGTAAAACTGCTGGTGGGATTTCAGTGAAACTTCACAGGATTGATCAGTACTCTACCTAGCTGTGCATATCGTGCACACAATGACCGCCAGAGCTTTAAATAGAAAGTTCTTGTCCGGTTTTCACATGCCAAATTTCTGGCGGGATTTCGACAAAACTTAATTGAAGTGATCAGTACTACACCTCGTTTTGGGAGACATATGTTTTTTGTAACAGAAAGCCTTTTAGTTTATAATGCATTTGTTACTTGCTAGTAAGAAAATTGAGGTGATAAAAGGTGTTTATCTTTTGGCAGAAATATGCAAAACTATAATTTTGTTGATTGAATAACTTTAACAGTTGAATTATTTGCACATAGTTGAAACTAACAGACGTTTCATATTATTGTTAGATTTATCAATTTTTTTGAACATTTATTTTGAACCGTCAACAAAGCAGTGTTTATGATAAACTTTCAAAAAGTGTAACCTCTTGCAGGGTTAATTTCATGCATGCATTATTTTATAGAAATGTTATTTTTATAACACATAGAAAGCAACTTACTTTGTTAATAGATACCGCCATCGTACAAGGTGCCTTTACCACGTGACATTTTGTGATCAGCGTGAGACAGAAACACCAATACAGAAGATCTTCTATCAACTCTTTGATAAAATCATTATTTTTTATGGGATAAAGTTTTTTGGGCAAAACCATTTTCTTTCATAATGATTCAATGTGGCCATACCACGTGGCTTTTCGGCTACGGTACACGCAGATTTTTCACCAATTCAGGTATGTTTTTATTAATAACTTTGCTGTTACGTAACCGATTTTGATCAGATAAAGCCTAGAGTACCCCCAATTATATCAGCTACCAACGTTTAATCAAAGTTTTGAAAACCCCTGAATGGTCCTTAATAACATTCGACAATAATATAATAATAACATTTTTTTCATAGCCTGGGTCGAGGGGAACGGTACACACTCACGAATCACACCAAGCGATTTCAAGCAAGTTGTACGGTTTTTTAATTCTGTTTCATAGAAAAATGAATGCTAAATATTATAGACTTACTATGTCCAATGTATCTAGTAAATGCAGTGATGTTCTGCATATTTTCATAAAATAATCTTGAAATGGTACGGAACAGACTGTTAGTTTAAAAGATTTTCATACATTGGAATATTTGTATCACTAGACTTTCAAACAATATTTGATGTCATTACTTGTACTCTACCAAATTTGATTATTTCATCATTAGCAATCCAATGCAGGGAAATAGTATATTTAATATTTGCATTTCTTTTGTTACTAAAGGATTTTGTACTGTTTACATAACATACGTGTATTTTGTGTTGCGCTGATTTGTTACGTTTAGAAGTACATTTACTTATATTATTTTTTTTATCCACCACTTTTTCTCGTATGTAATTGTAACATATACTTTGACTCTAGAAAATGGAAAAACGATCAGGAATACAATAGATGGAGTTGCCAAAATACTCAAAAACCGGGGCTACATAAACTAAAGAGGTTTTTCACTAAAAAGATATATAGAATAAAAAGAGGCTATATAGTTAACATTTGGTCCGACAGCGTTTCGTATTGGATGATCACATGGTGAATACCCTGGGAGTTCCGCATCTTTTAAGTCCCTAGACCCTAGTACATATTATGATATTCGTACAATTAACATAAATTTTCGTGTCAATCAACAGCTGGCTTATCAATGTTTTTTTTTCAGTTTACTTTAAAGTTCCGTCTTAAGTTTAAAACTTGAGTAAGTTTCTTTTTCGAGCAGTAAATTCTATCTCTTTATTGGTTATTCACAGTCTATCCCCATTCTAACTATTGCATTGGCAATAATTTGAACACTAAAGGAAACTCTCTTTAAGTCATTTCTTTCTGTGCTTACAGAAGCGTTTACATTGAACTCTACAACGTTTTCATTTTTTGTGATGGTCACTGTTTTGAGAAAAATAATATTATTAGGTTTTTTTTAATATAAAGGTTATTATTCAAGATAGAGAAAATTCGTATCATATAGGCCTATTGATTTTCGGCTGCTTTTATATCTAATAAATAGAGGATATTGAATGACTGTAGGTTTGTTGATCTTGTTTATCATATTTCAGTACTATATTTATTGAACAAGTTGAATAAATCCTTTGGCGACCATAATATTGTTTTATTCAACGATTTCAATAAATTTAGTATTGAATCTACACAAATATTATATTCTATTTATCACATATTCAAACAAGAGAACGATTAACAGTTAAAACAATTCATTTTTTATATGTCCGAAAAAAATTCGGGCATATTATGTTATACCCCCTGGCGTCCGTCCGTCCGTCCGTCTGTCCGTCCGTCCGTTCGTTAGCAATTTGGTTTCCGGAGCATAACTTAAGTTCCATTTGGCCCACAATATTCAAACTTCATAGGATGATTGTCCATATTGGGTAGAAGACCCCTATTGATTTTGGGTCACAAGGTCAAAAGTCAAGGTCACTATTACTTTAACACTGATAACAGTTTCCAGAACATAACTTAATTTCTTTTTGGTCCATACTGTTCAAACTTCAAAGCGAGGGTTCAAAGGTAAAAGGTAATAACTGCCATTTTCTAGATTTCGAGAAAAACGAAAAAAAAAACATATATTTTAATACAACTTTATTTTCCGTAATAGTTTTATAACAATTTTGATTCTCCTATATTTGTTGACTATATTAGATCATATTTTGTTTAGTTTACCTTGCTTGGTGCTGATAAAACAGTGTAATTATGTTTTGTTTTAAAGTTCTAAGATCAAAATAATATCATTTTACAGAAGTAAAAGGTAATAAAAGTACTTAGATCCTGTCAAGACAACAAGTTTGAGCGGTAAAAGATAATAACTGCACTTACGACCTTTTACTTCTGAAGGTTTAGCAATAAAAATTCGAGATAAATTGTGGTAAAAGGTTATAAGTGCAGTTATAGCCTTGTTCCTCTGAAAAGAATTTAGATGTTTCAGTAATTGTTACTGTTGCAAATTAATTAATTATGTCCTTACTTTGAAGAACTTTACGTAATGTCATAAACACACATGCACAATAATGCTCGTTCACAAAATTGACAATTTTCATTCATAGAAATATGATATATGTACCTACTCAATATTTAGATTCTACAGATATAAATTGTTAACTAAAAAGTTAGGAAAATATGCACTAAAATCTAAGTTTACAAATTTTCATTTATTTTGAATGTTCTCTGGTATATCGACCGGAAGTCAAACAGACCCCAGACATCAGCAATTAAGGATATTAGTGACCCATATCATAAAGACTACTGTTTCATGTCACAAAATGTGAATGTTTGTCATTAATTATTCCATGAAATTCACTCATCCTCTTCACTCTCACTAAAAGTGAGACTAAAAGTCTTTTATAGGTTTGCTGCATGGCAATGACTCGTAATATGATTCGTACTCCTTCGGAATTGTCCCAGCATATATTGAAAGTTTCTCTGTATAAGCCTTTCGTGGAGCATTAAGAAACTTTTCTTTGCTTCTGCTCTTCTTCTGCATTAACCTAACTTCCTTGAACTCACTAACATCAAAAACCATAGTTCACAAAAATACTTATTCTTTCATTTCTTTGTCTTTACGTACTTGAATCCATTTTATATTCAGCCAATTAACACGTTCTCCATCAACATCAGTTTTCATTGAGCCAAAGTTTTGTTCTTTGCACAACTTGTAATCTAGTATGTCACTGTATTTTATTAGAACCACATTATGGTTGCTTCCGGCGTGCTAATGATATAACTGTTTCCCACTGAGATGGAACATGTACTTTTGTGAGTCTTTTTGCATGCTCGATAGATGCATGTATGGAATCACATTCCATTTCTGAATGACCACTTTCGAGTAAATTGTGGTTTATACACTTGATGTGAGAAATATACTGGACAAAGTGAACTAAGCAACTTGCAACAAACTGATTGCGATTCTGTCCCCCACATGTATCACAATATAATGTCACTTCTTCAATAACAGATGTCTTACTTGCATCAGAAGTAACATACAAGTACACACAAGTTCCTACTTCGCACGAGCCTCGTTTCCCCTGTGTCTCATCCCAAAGATAACAAGTCCCGTTACCATTTCCCAGTTCATAGAATGACAAATTGTAACAACACAGTTTTCTTTTGTAATAAAGTTCACCAATTAAACTGCATGATGTTTTTGGCGATACAGCCTGGATATCAAATGCCGACACAGAAAACTTTGGATCTGTCTTTGTCCGTTCTTTATCGGCTGATTTTTCCATTCTAGCATAGTTTTTTCTTTCTTGGTGTGCCTGATATTTTGCTTTTGTTGCCTCATCTAGTCTATCTTCTATTCTCAAAGTGTCATACAGGTTGCAGAGTGGACATTGATCTTAGGATGGAAGAAAGACAAGATATATTCTGTAAAGAAAATGTTTCTGTACACAGCCTCTGAAACACACCTTTTATTTTGTCCTTTGCATTTTTCTACATACAGTGAGTACATTCGACTTATACTTAAATCTTGCGTTAGATACTTCCTGTTGAAGTCTTTTCGTGTGTAGTGTGATTCAAAAGTCAGAAAGCTTTCGATGTGTTTCTTTACAAATGATCTGTGATATTTTTTCGTTTTATTTCCAGGCACAGCTTTCCCTTTCTTGTCATTTCCAACATATAACCCTGCCACTTTGTGCTTAACTGCGTTTGCAACTGTTTTGGAATCGACATCGAGAATTTTTAGAAATTGTCATTGCACACTCTAACTATTTTGCCACCAACTGTGAAGAAAAACGAATTTGAAATAGATCTTTGTTTTCTTCTCTGTTTAGATACCTTCTCTGGTTCTTTATTGGCAACATGGAAACAAATGAATTGCCTCTGACTTTTTTAATCACCCATTGACCAGTATGTACTGAATATTTTCTGTCTTTCATCTTCGGTTATATTATCGCTGCATTTCAATCTACAAGATACATTTCTTGGGAAAAGAGATAACAGATAGTGCCTGTGAACTGTATGAATGCAGTATTGTGTCAGAGGAAAAAGATGATAAAATCAGTTATAACCTTTTTTCCACTACAGATTCTTCACAACATGTGGAACAACAAGTAAACAACAGGTAATAAGTACACTTAGAACCTTTTACCACTACATTATCTGTAGAAAAGAAGTTATTCCAAAATACTTTTGAATGTTTTGACCTTATAAGGATTGAACATTTATATAATATTTTCGCCAAACATAAAGGACAATAAGTACATTATAAAAAACATAAAAAGTCGATTTCAGCAAAAATGGCAGTTATAACCTTTTACCTTTGAACCCTCGATATTAGGATGATTGTCCATATTGGGTAGAACACCCATATTGATTTTTGGGTCACAAAGTCAAAGTTCAAGGTCTCTATTACCTCAATGCTGAAAACAGTTTCCAGAGCATAACCTAAGTTCCATTTGGCCAACAATATTCAAACTTTATAGGAGGATTGCTATTTGGAGGAGGTAATACTTTATTCATTTTATGTCATGTCTATCAACCTTTCTAAAAAAACAATTTCGGGCATATAATGCTCCGCCTAGCGGTGCTCTTGTTCACTGACGCATCTATAGTGTAACGCTAACATTAGTGCGTTTATATATAGCGCAAATGACGTCACGTCAAAGTGTTAATACACTAGTGTAATATCGTTTTTATTTGTTTGGGTCGTCAGACCAAACAAATAATGGTAGCGAAATTTCAGACCCTGGTGTTCTTATTTGCAAAATACCGAAAGTAGTCCAGACTCCTCGAAGCGGTTACTTCCCTTCATATGTACATTAACGCCAAAAAATTAAGGGAGATCACTGCGTAAAGATTGTCAAATGACAGGCACATAAATTTATGTAACGAAAAAATATTTCCCGATTGGTCGAAGATTTCTAATATTGTGTTAATCTTATTAATATACATGCTTATATCCAGCTACATGATTATTTACTTCAGTGTTAAACAACAGGTTTACCGTGAACAAAATATATCGAATTTTATAAGGGTTACAAACTCTAATTTACTATAGTTATAACACTGGAAACAGCATTGGTGACACTATACAAGCAAATTGGTTTATAACCTTCACCTTTCTGTCATTCTGATACCCAAACAAATTCAGGGCCTTGATTATTTAATGGCTATATCACACTCCTGCGCCGCGGTTTATGTGATAAAGTTATTTACTATATATAGAGGATATTTGTTTGTTTGTGTGTAAGATGAAATTTTATTTCATCGAGTGGGCTTTAAAAACAGTATTCTCACGAGTGGCGTAGCCACGAGTGAGAATACTGTTTTTAAAGTTCACGAGATGAAATAAAATTACATCTTACACAACAAACAAACAAATTTTCTTTTTATTTTATGCTTAAAAACAAGTTAAAACGAAATTTCCTTAATATTTACGTTAATATTAAAATCTGTTTTCCCCATTGAGAGCCTCAAAAAAGTCGAATTTCTCATTAAATACAAGAAGTCATGGGCTGAAAAATAAGTTCCACAATCAACGTTAAATGGTGGTGATAGTATTCATTTTATTAAAAAAATATGTCTGATCGCTTGTTTAAATAATAAAAACAAACAATTCTAGTTGGAGAAAAAGTCCAACCATCCATCCATATTTCTGTTACTGACTGCGAATTTATATTAGACCTTGCTTTGTTAAATGTAAGCGGCCGCCATTTTTAAAGTTCTGTATTTCACTGGAGGAAAATAATTGTGTTTGATTCAGAGGGATATCATTTGGATTTCTTAGTCATACACCTTTTTAAAAGAAAGAAACCTTATTTGAGGATTGTAACTGACAATAAATTAGTGTTGACAGATGTGTAAACATTCAAAAAAGTGGATAGGAAATTGGAAACTTTGAAAGCCTTACGAACACTGGGTTTTTAACATATTCTTCGACTGAAAGCTGCCATTGCTTTTCAAGTTTTCATAAAGCATACGACAGTTATTGCTCGTAGGATACTTAAATATTCCCAAATGTCATCAAGAGCAGTTTTGCTTGTGGAAGGAATGATTTTACAGACTGTAAAAATGAAACAAAAAATTAAAGAGACGATATTTGGTGATTGGTATTTTGAATGAATAGAAGTAACATACTGTAAGTTTTCTTCTTTTTATTACTTTTGACATATAAGTTATTTATCAATTTCACTTTGACATTGTCGGAATAGTCAGAAAAAATAAAATTGAGGTACCACATGGGGAAAATCTTAAAAAAGTAGTTTCGTCATTAAAAAGTGTGAAATTATATTTTGATAATTTTCACTGTGAAATTATCAAATATAATTTTCACGGATAAATCAGTAATCCACTGAAAAGCATAAAACAAAATACATTACTACATCATTTAATTCGCACTGTTTGGATTTCCTATATAAATATAAGAGAATATATAGAAAAAGCACGTATATTTTAGCAAAATACACACACTAAATTCTAAATAATAATAGACGGGTAATAATTACGGATACTCTGCGCCGTATCTGATCGTAAAAGCAAAGTTGGACCTTTCCGGTGTTTACAGTTTTATGTAAATTGGCTAACTTGTTATCCAATCGCTACACTGAGATAATACATAGTCAGTGGTTGACCTGGTTTGCACAAAAGAACACGTGCTTATGTTTGTGATACTGTTTGTGAGCAGTTGACCTAGAAATGAAAGGAAAAGGTGTGGCTAAATGTTCCGCTACAAAAAAACGGAAAGGTCCTATAACATATCGATATTTTTAAATAATATGTGAATGAGCGGTCCGTACACTTATCTACTTTAAAAAGATCTTGAGGAAATATTAATCCTGATTGACATTACTATTGAGTCACGCTGTACAGGCACCGAGATTGCATTATATTGTAATTTCGGCGATTATTCTCAAAATTATATATGCTGATAATAAGAATAAAACACAAAAACACAAGAAAAACAACATATTCTCTCCATTACGTATCCGTCAAATTAAATTAAAGTCCTTTTAAGAATGTTTCGTATTACAGGTACTGAAATTTTATATGTCGCTGATGAATAAATATGGAAATGAAAGACAGGTAATTACACTATGCAGTATTATTTTATGTCTTTGAAGCTAAATACAAACACAATTATTGAATTCCACTTTTTTATTTATCACTCGTAAAACAAAGAAATTACAAGCAACACCCATTGCCAAAACCTTGTTCACGCACACAGTCAACCAAGTGAGCAACTAACCGCCAGCAAACTAGTTAAAATTGACCGCCAGCAAACTCGTTAAAATAGAGAAAATACAAAATCCCTTAAAAAAACTCACCATGGAAAATTTTG